>NC_052096.1:227500-355000 GCF_015852505.1 Tachyglossus aculeatus | reverse complement strand
TATAGTTAGGGTTAAGTTTTGGGTTAGAGCTAGGATTGTGATTAGCCTTAAGATTAGTGTTAGATTTACAGTTAGGTTTAGTATTAGGCTTAGTGGTAGGTTTGGGTTATGGCTAGGGTTAGGGTTAGGGTTATGGCTTGAGTTAGTGGTATGTTTAAGAGTAGGCCTGGGACTATGTTTAGTATTAAGGATGGGCCTAGGACTACAGTTAGGATTAGTTAGAGAAAGCATTAGGTTAGGATCAGGCTTGTGGAGAGGATTAGGGTAGAATTGGATTAGGGTTAAGGTTAGGGTTTGAGTGAGTGGTAGGATTAAATCTAGGCCTAAAGCTAAGGTTAGTGTTAGGGATGGGACTACAACTCGGACTTGGTTTAGGATTAGGTTTAGAGCGAGGATTCATTTTAGCATTAGGATTTTGGTGAGGTTCAGGGTTAGGGTTAGGATTAGAATTAATAATAATAATGATAATTTTGGCATTTGTTAAGCCCTTACTATGTGCCAAGAACTGTACTAAGTGTTTAATATTAATGTTTAGCATTAGCATTAGGGACCGTATTACAGTTATTGTTAGGGTTAGGGTTAGAGTTATGGCCAGGGGTAGAGTAAGGGTTAGGGTTAAGGGTATGGGTAGTGGTAGGTTTAGAGTAAGGGCTAGAGGTCTGGTAAGGGCAAAGCATAGGTTTAGGGTTAGGGCTAGCAAACAGTTTAGGTTTGGGGATGGGGTTTGCATAAAAGTTAGGGTTAAGGTTAAATTTGGGTTTAAGATAAGGGTTCAGTTTAAGGTTAGATTTGGTTTTAGGGTTATATTTAAGATTATTGTTTGGGTCAGTGTTAGGCCAGGGCTCCTGTAAGGATTGGGTATAAGGTTAACGTTAGATGTAGGTCTAAGTGTAGGGTTTAGGCCTAGGATTAGGGGTAAGGTTAGAGTTAGATTTAGGGTTACATTTAGTGCTAGGGATAGAGTAAAGGTCAGAGAAATGGATAGGACGGACTCCTTTTCAGGTTAATAGAAGGCTAAATACTCAGGTTAGGTTTAGATTTAGGATTAGGGTTATGGCTAAGGATGGAGACAAGTTTAGATTTAGGGCTAGGTTTAGTTTTACAGTTAAGATTATGGTTAGGGTTAGGATTAACACTAGCCTAGGCTAGTGTTAGGGTTAGTGTTAGGGGTATGATTAGTGTTAGGGTTAAGATGAAGGCTAGGGCTAGGCCTAGACCTAGGGCTAGGGTTAGTGTTAGGTGGAGAACTAGAGTTAGGGTTAGGATTATGGTTAGAGTAGGGGTTATATTAAGGGTTAAGGATAGGATTAGGGCCCAACCTAGGGTTAGTCTGACCTTTAGAGTTAGAGTTAGGATTAGGGTCAAAGTTATGGTTAGAGTTATGATTATAGCTATAGTTAAGGTTAGGTTAAGATTAAGGTTAAGGTTAAGGTTAGGTTTAAAAATAGGATTGGTGTTAAAGTTAGTATTAGAGGTTGTCTTAGGGTTAGGGTTAGTTGTAGGCTTAGGGCTAGGTTTAGATTTAAATTTAGCCTTAGGCCTTTGACTGGGGTTAGGATTAGAGTTAGAGAAAGGGTTAGGGTTAAATTAAGGTTTAGTGTTATGGCTAATGTTAGCCATTGGCCTTGGCTAGGGTTGGCATGGGGTTAGTTTTAGGATTAGGGTTAGGGATAGATCTGGGGCTTCGGTTAAATTCAGGATTAGGGTTAGGGTCAGTTTTAGGGTTGGGGTTAGGGTTAGTAATATGATTAATGCTAGTCAGGGCTAGAGTTAGGATTAGATCTGGAGGATGGGTTAGGATTAGGGGTATGGTGAGGTTTAGTATTAAAGTTAGGGTTAGGGTGGTGGTTAGGACAAGGGCTAGGGTAAAGTTTAGAGTTAGTTTTAGTCTTAGGGTTAGGGTTACGGCTAGAGCTGGTGCTAGGGCTAGGGCCAGGGTTAGGGTTTGTTTTAGAGTCACAGTTAGGGTTAGGTTTAAATGTTAGGGGTAGGGTTACAGTTATGGTTAAGGCTAGCATTGAGTCTAAGGCTACTGTTAGGGGTAGGGTTATTTTTAGGGTTATGGTTTGGGTTAGCAAGAGGAGTAAATTTGGGGTTTGGTTATGCTTAGGGTTAATGTTAGTGTTAAGGGTAGGGTTAGTGGTAAGCTTAAATCTAGCCCTAGGGCAAGGGTTAGGGTTAGGGCATGCCTCGGAATGTATATTTTAAAGAGAGGGCTAAGGCCATACCCTGACCTGGGTAGGTGGTTCAAGATATGGCTGGGAAGAGGAGCACAAAGTTCAAACCAGTCAGTTGTTTAAACAATTACAATTTATTACACCAACAAATTCATAATAAACGACACCCACAAAAAGAGTGCTAAGGCCCACTCTCCCTCTATCATATTTTTTTCATTAAACACTGTGCTGTTCAAATCACTACCCAACTTGGAATCAACTCACATCTCTATGAGATGTACCAGAACTGATATGGGACTAGCACGACACTGCATTACTGCACATAGAGCCCCACCAGCCAACCCCTGGTATTCAGGAATTACTCCAGGTCAGTCCCTGTACTCTCTGATGGACTGGAACACGACAACCCGTCCCCTGTGAGTCGGGGTCTCATACTTGGTAGAAAATAAGGGCAGCTGCAGACGGGTTGCTGTTCTCCAATCCCATTCCACCACATCCAGGTTAAGCACATTATTCAAATGCTTCAGTCAGTGGCGGTCAAACTGGAGCCACTTAGGCCTCCTTGTGACATCCCACCCGGTGGCCACACCACTGCCCATGGCTCCACCAATGGTTAGGTCCAGGGAATCAATCAATCAATTGTATTTATTGAGCGCTTACTTTGTGCAGAGCACTGTACCAAGCACTTGGGAAGTACAAGTTTGCAACATATAGAGACAGTCCCTACCCAACAGTGGGCTCACAGTCTACAAGGGGGAGACAGAGAACAAAACCAAACATATTAACAAAATAAAATAAATAGAATAGATATGTACAAGTAAAATAAATAAATAAACAAATAAATAAATAGGGTAATAAATATATACAAACATACATACATATATACAGGTGCTGTGGGGAAGGGAATGAGGTAAGACCGGGGGGATGGAGAGGGAGACGGGGGGGAGAGGAAGGAGGGAGCTCAGTCTGGGAAGGGCTCCTGGAGGAGAAGGGAAGGTTGGAGGGCATGGGTTTGGCCCCATCAACGTTATTCTTGGGGCAGATACAACTTATATTCCTAAGGTATTTAAGCAGCTCCCACATGCAGACAAGCAAAGCAGCTAGCAAAATAAGCACAAAGAGAAGATGAGCAAATGATTGGGCCCACTTTGACGGGTCTGGGAGACACTCAGTGATTCTGGAGAGGAGGTTCCCACTCAGTTCCTCCTGGGTGTGTTGAAAGGAAATCACAACCTTACCGAGTATTTCAGTATCCTGGGTCACCCTCTCGATCAGGGTGCCTATAATGTTCCACAGGACCATGTCTAATTCACTCTACCAGGGAAGTGGGCCCGCAGGACATCAGCCATTATATCTTTGGAAGGTGCCCCTGTGGAGCAATGGCCTCATGCCAGATTCCGGGGGGCAGCAGATTCATTCATTCATTCATTCAATCAATCGTATTTATCGAGCGCTTACTTGCGCAGAGGACTGTACTAAGTGCTTGGGAAGTACAAGCTGGCAACATATCGAGACGATCCCTATCCAAACAACGGGCTCACAGTCTAGAAGGGAGAGACAGACAACAAAACAAAACATGAAGACAGGAATCAAGTCAATAGAACAAATAGAATTAAAGCTAAATACAGAATGTGACTATTATAGGTGGAGGAAACAGGTAGGCGAGGGCGCATAGGCTTGCTGCCCTGTTGCGCAGAATGGAAGTCCAGGCGGTCAGGTCTATCTCAGGTCCTCCTTCCTCCCAGGAAAGGCAGTTGTGAGGACATCCTCAACTCCGATGGTATTGAGTCCAACATCCATTAACAGCTGGCTTGGACTAGGCTGTTGGTTGGGAGTCCCTAAGTCACGGCTGGTTCCATTTGAAACTATCCCATCAATTTTCACACACACTGTGAGGTTGCCCTGGTAAGACTCTAAAGCCTCTTGGGCTCTGACAGCCTCCCCTGCTCCCGACCTAGTGGTGTTGTAGGAGGTGTCCCCGACCTTTGAGTTTATTCTACTAGTCACACAGGGTGATGGTGAAGCGACATCAGTCGTACCATCCCAGCAAAAGATTACCCCTCATGATGTTTTAACAAAGGGGTACCTCCAATTCCCGCCAGACATCCCCCTGTGAAGTCTGATGAGTTACTGTAATGCTGCTCCACCCCATTGCCCACTCCTCCAACGGGAAGGGAATGGCCAGAAACTGGACACACTGCCCATAGTGGTATGGAAGGTGCAGTCAGATCCAGCGGGCTGTGCCGTTGTTTATGTTATTGGAGTAAGTTTGCCAGGTGATTGCCTCAGCCAGTGACAGGGTGGTGCTCTCCATCCATGCATAGGCATGATCCAGTCAGGCCAGCCATACCAGCAAAGATCCCAGGTAGGTGGGTTTGCGTTCTTGCCCCGCAGCAGATTGTCAGATTTCTGTGGGGAAGAAACAAGACCCAGTATACCCACCCCACCCTCACGTTCTCCTCCATCTTCCTCCACCCCCTCAGGGTTTGAATGTATTCTGAACTGACCACACAGTCAGGAAACCCCTCCCCCTGGCCTCACCATGTTCCCCTGGAGAGGGCCTGGAATAAGGCCCCCTCAAACATACCATGGATGGATGACTGAACACCAGCTGCATCCTCATCTGCAGGGGCTTCTCTCTTTCCTACAGTGGTGGATCTTACCTAAATCTAGTAGTAATGATTTGACTATCTGTTTCAAAGGCTGTCTATATCGGGCTCCCCTGCTATGTCCCCCTAGTGTTTAGGGCCCAAACTGCTCTATGCAACCTGTGATCGGCTTGGCCCACCCGTGTCCCTGGCCCCCTTTCCCCTCCTGCCCGGCAATTTGTCTTTAAGCATGTCTTTCCACCTTTCCACCATTCCATCGGACTAAAGGTAGTAGGGGACTTGGAGTATCCACCTAATTCCCCTAACCTCTGCCCACTGGGCTACCATCCGATTGGCAAAATGTGAACTGTTGTCTGACTGCACTTCACTCGGCATGGGCAGGTGTGAAAACCAAGCCACGGATGAAATTCTCAGTGACGGCTGTTGGGCAAGATTACCATATGCATAAACCACTGATAATCTCTACGCTGGTAAGGACATGGCACCATCCTCCCTACTCCGGGGAAGGGGTCCTGTGAAGTCCACCTGCCGAGCTGATCAAAGAAGCTTCCCTTCCCCGAGGTCTTACCACACTTGACCTTGGGTGTCCCTCTCCTGCCTGGCTTGACATAGTGCTCAGGACCGGACAATGTCATATGCTTCAGTCTGTACTTCACTCTGCTACCTGGATCATTTGTCTACAAAAATAGTTTCGACACATCACCCTTCTCCTCAAAAAACTCCAGTGGTTGCTCATTCACTTTTGTATCTAACAAAAACTCCTCTCCTTTGGTTTTAAAACACCCCATCACCTTACCTGCTCCTCACCTCACTTCTCTCCTACTGCAACCCACCCAGCACACTTTAATCCTCCAATGCTAACCTTCTCACTGTGCCTTGATCTCATGTGTCTTGCCACCAACCCCTCTCCCACGTCCTGCCTCTGGCCTGGAACACACTCCCTCCACTAACCCAACAGACAGCCACCTACTCTGCTTCAAAGGTACAACTCCTCCAAGAGAACTTCCCAGACTAAGCCCCACTTTTCCTCATCTCTCAATCCCTTCTGTGTTACCCTGATGTCCTTTTATTCTTCTCCGCTCCCAGCCCCAGAGCAATTATGTACATATCTGTAATTTTATTTATTTGTATGGATGCTTGTCTCCCCAACTCCAGACTGTCAGCTCACTATGGGAAGGGAATGTCACGGTTTGTTGTTGCATTGTACTTTCCCAAGCACTTAGTACAGTGCCCTGCACACAGTAAATGCTCAATGAATACGACTGACTGACTGACTGAATGAATGAATGAATATGCTTGGTTTCATATGACTGTCCAACCCATACATCCGCTCTGACCCATTAGGCCCTCCACTCCACCATGCCCACTCCCTTGGTTGATCCACTCCAAAGATTTTTGGTTTGGGGTCTAGACCACCTCAATTCAGCCTAGGCTATCCACTTCCTTGTTTCAGTTAATTGCTGTGAGATTCAGAGCCCTCACCACGGGCAGTCAATTATCTGACCTTCAATTTTGCTGATTCATGACTTAAATCAAATCTCACTATACCTCTTTTCCCCAAACCTTTCACCATTGGGTTTTTCACTCGTGGGTCTCCCAGGAACGGGTCCAGGTGGATGCACCTTTTAAAGAGCAACTCCCCACCAGCTCTGGCCGCTAACTGGAGAGCCAATAACTTCTCCATGTGGGCAGACCCTTCAACCTCCTCAGTGATCTCCTGTCTCATGGCTGGACACAGGGCTACTGTTCACGCCATCCACTGGCCATTTTCCCTGTGAGCACTGCCATCAGTGAACCATGTTGTGTTCCACGAATGGGTATCTCAAAGCGGTGTGACTGACAGCACCTTGTAGGTCACCGGATCCAGGGAAACCACAGGTGGCCCCCTTGGGTATCATACAGTCACCTCTGTGAGGCATCCTTGCAGCATGGGCTTGTCCTCTGTCCAGTCTCTATGGACAACGTACGTGACCATCCTTTGGATGGTGGAAATGGTGGCGACTCCTGGGGGCACGGCCTCCCAAAGCCACTTCACGATCAAGAGGGGTTAAGCACAGCTCAATATCCTATTCCCCCATGATGTCTTCAGTAGCACAAAGGGCCTCGTACATGGCAGTGATCATCTTTTCCCAAGGAGAATAACGACTCTGGGCTCCCTTCCATCCCGTTGATCAGAACATGATCAGGATTTGGATCTGGGTGAGCTTCCCCTGCCATGGGCCATACTGCCTCCCAATGGTTCCGACCACAACATGTAAGACAAGTAGTCTTTCCCTATCGAGGGCTCTGAGGTCTCCGTATTGTTGCATAGCTTGGACGATCTTATGCGGGGCCAACTCGTGCATCACCGTCCACTCCCACTGGACGCCTTTCTTGATCAGCGATAATGAGGGCCGGGCTTAAATCGCAAATCCCGGGTCATGGCACCTCCCAAATCCCAACTTCCAAGGACTGGCCGGATGTCATCCTTAGAAGCAGAGCTTGGTCCTGTTGCTAAGGTGGTCATATTGGTGTCTGGTACTACCCCTCGGCCTCTTTCCTGTGATATTACTGGTAAGATGGCATGTTAGGCCAGTACTTGGATCTTCCTTGGGGTATGTCCAGGTCCTCCAAGTGTTTGATTATTGCTTTCAGGGCTTTTTCCACTGGTCCCTTGTCGTATCCTCCGACCAGGATATCATCTGGAGAATGGTAACTCCGGCTAGCAGGTTGGCCCGATCCATCTTTTGGGCCAGTGCCTCATGTGCTTTACGGCTGTGCTTAAATCCCTAGGGAAAGTGCATAAATGTACATTGTCACCTTTCCCAGGTAAAGTCAAACCTATCCTTGTCCTGGTCCTGGAGTGGGACCATGAAGAACCTGAATTTCACATCAATTGTTGCCATCCACGTTGGGAACAGGACTTCCATCTGGCTGAGAATGTCCACCTTGGAAGGTACAGCAGCAGGCAACAGTCCAGTCTTGGTGTTCAGGGAGTGACAGTCTGCCATCAGGCGCCAGGCCCCACCTCGTTTCCGTGCCAGCCATACCAGTGAACGGAATGGAGAATGTGCTGGCTGAATATACTCCTGGTCAATAAGTCCTTCAACTCACAGCAGTGAGAGCCGCTGGGGGAATTTGGTCCTGACAGGTACAGCTTATGGTGGAGTGGGCAAAAATGGTGCTCCCTCCAGCAATAACACCCAGCTCCCACCAAGTCTGTCTGTCTCTAGGTCTTTCCCTGAGGTCGAAGGTCATAATCCATACCCCAGTATCTGGGTTCGTCTTTATCTGTACAAGGATGTCTATTCTGAGAAAAGTAATCCACCCAACTGTTATGATCCTTCAGACAGCTCCTCCCGGCGGTGCCAGGTATAACTGGATCAGGTCACATTCCCTGATCTGTCCTCAGACCCCAGACATCAGAATATGTGCTTCTAACCATCGGAGCTCCTCAGCATATTGCTCGGATATTATCAAAATTTGAGCCCCTGTGTCCACGATGAAGAGAACCCACCACTTCCCCGCTACCCTAATGATCACCTAGGGGCTTGATGTGGGAAACAGTTGCCCCGAAACACTGGGGAAGGCTAGAAATTTGACAGGACCAACGGGGTGGTAGAGTCCCTCCCTCTTCTCTGGTGGCTCCCCCGCACCTTCTTTCCCTCCCCTCCAGTTTCCCCTGAGACCATTTTGATGCAACTGGTGGAGGATTGGGACGGGCAATAGATCTAATTAGTCTTTGCCTGAATCCTGCCTCCAAGAGGAAGTTCCAGAGCTGGTACCGGAAGCTATCTCAAGGTCGGTCTTCATCATGTGGGCCGAGTCCACTGTTGGGACGACTGGTGGTCCTTTAAAGAGTGCTATGTTCCACCCCAATCTGGTGTCTGGGCCAAATATGGCAGATCCGCTCACTCCCGTGGTCTCCGATTTGAAATCGGGTTGTGGATCACCCAATCCTTGGCAGCACGTGATGTGACCCCAGTTGATCCCTTGGAGTCCTCAATACCAGGGTTAAGAACTTAGCCCCAACCCCAACCCCCGGGGCCACTCGCTGGGTGAATTTAGAGGCCCCATCTGTTCTTTTGTTAGCCATTGGATCTGTCCCACCTAGATGGTCATTCAGAACTCTCTCTATTGTTAATCTTCCTGGCAGTCTCTCAAGATCCTCCAGTGTGGCCCACTTCTTGGAATGTCTTCCCCGTCCTCAGGGAATTCCCACAGAAGACACAAGGCTGTCTCCCACAGCGAAAATGCTAGACCCACCCCCGGCAAAACCACATTCTCCCTTCATATGTCCCCAGGAGAGCTTAGGCTTCCTTGGGCATAAGCATAGTCACCATGGTGCCCATTCACCAAAGCCTTCGGAGCTACTTTATCTAACCCTCCAAGGAGGAGTTCCAATATTTCTCTTGGAGGTCACTGAGTTCCCCTCCTGTCAAGGGGGTAACTCTCTGTTGCCTTCCCTCTTGGTCAAAGTTAGGTTTAGGGTTAGTGTTAAGATTAGGGCTAATGCAATTCCAAGGGCTAGGATTAGGGTTAGGGTTAGTGTTGGAGGTAGAGGTCATGTATGGTTTAGAGTTGAGGCTAGGGTGAAAGTTAGGGTTAAGGTTTAGGGCAATGCCTAGGGCAATCTTTAGGATTATTGCTAGAAATAGGGTTAGGGTTAAATCTAGCCCTAGACTAGGGTTATGGTTATAGCTAGGATTAGGGTAAAGGATAGGGTAAGGGTTGGACTAGGGCTGGGCTAGGGTTTAGGGTTGGATTTCGGGATATGTCTCTGGATAGGGTTAAGTTTATTGTTACTGTTAGGGTTCAGGTTAGCGTTAGTGCTAGGGTTACATCTAGGATTTGTGTTAGCTTTAGGGTTAGGATTAGGGTTAGAGCTAAAGTTAGAGTTAATCTTAGGGTTAAATTTATGTTTACAGTTAGGGCTAGTGTTACAGTTAGGGCTATGGTTATTGTTAGGGTTGCTTCAGGCTAGTGTCATGGTTAGGGTTAGGACTAGGCCAAGGAATAGGGTTAGGGTTAAGTTTGGGGATAGCATTAGTTTTAAATTTAGGGTTATAATGGGGTTTACAATTAGAGTTTGGATTAGTGATAGGATTAAGGTTAGGGCAGGTTTTATGGTTAGGGCTGTGTCAGTGTTATGATTTGGGATATGGCTGGGGTGAGGGCTAGGCCTAGGATAGGGTTAAGGTTTGTGTTAGTGTTATGGTTAGGGTTAGCATTAGGGTTAGGGTTAGAATGTGGGTTAGGGTTAGGGCTCGAGTTAGGGGTAGGGTTATGGTTACAGTTAAGGTTAAATTTAAGTTTAGGGTTGGCGTGAGATTTAGGTATAGGGTTGGGGTTAGTATTATAGTTAGATAGATAGCTAGGTATATAGAACTACAGCTAGAGAAAGGGTCAGGCTCAAATTTATGGTAGGGTTAGAGTTACCACTAAGGGCAACATTAGTTTTGGGGTTAAATTTGGGTTAAGGGTCAGGATTAGATTTAGGGTCAGGGCTGGGGCTAGGCATAGGACTAGTGTTATGGTTGGGGTTATGGCTAGGCCCAAGACTATAGTAGACGTTATGCTCTGGCTTAGGGCTAGGGCTTAGGATAGGGTTAGTGTTTAGGTTTAGAGTTAGGGTTAGGATTATTGTTAGGGTTAGAGTTAGGGCTAGGGTTAGGCCTAGGGCTTAGGATAGGATTAGGTATAGGGTTAGTATTAGACTAGCGATTACAGTGAAGTTATAGTTAGGGTTTGAATTAGGGTTAGAGCTAGAGTTAGGGTGAGGGGTAGGGGTAGGAGTAGGTTCAGTTATATGGTTAGGGTTAGGGTTATGGTCAGGGCTGTAGGTAGGGTTAAGGTTAGTGGGAGACACAGAGTTCGGTTCAGTTTAGGGTTATGGCTAGTGTTAGAACAAGGGTTAAAGATAGTGTTAGGTTTAAAATTACGGATAGGGTTAGGATTAACACTAAGGGTACCGTTAGGTTTAGGGTAAGGGTGAGGTTTAGGGCTAAATTTAGGGTTAATGTTAAGGGGTAGGCTTGGGGCTAAGGTTAGGAGTTGGGCTATGCCCAAGACTTATGTTCGAATTGGGTTGGATTAGGGTTCAGCTTTGGGGTCACAACTAGGCCTGGGGGTATGGTGAACCTGGGGGTTAGGGTTAGGGCTAGGGTTAGGAGTAAGGTTAGAGTCAGGGTTTAAGGTTAGGGTAATGGTTATTGCTATGGTTAGAATTAGGGTTTGTGCTAGAGTTAGGTTGAAGGCTCGAGCTAGGTTTAGGGTTAGAGTTAGGGTTAGGGTTACAGTAACTATTAGGGCTAGGTTATGGTTATGGTTTGAGTTAGAATGAGGGTTAGGTTTAGGTTTAGGGTTAGAATTAAGGTTTGCATTAATGTCAGATTAGGGTTACACTAGGGCTAGGGCTAATGTTAGGGTTTGGTTAGTGCTAGGGCTAGGTCTAGGCCTAGAGCAAGGCTTAAATTTAAAGTTCAATTTAAGGTTTGGGTAAGTTTAAAGTTAGGTTTAAGGTTAGTGCTAGGGTTCCTGTGCAAGGTAAGGATAGTGTTTGAAGATGGCGGCCGTGCCCACCACCTACTGGTGTCGGGACGTTTCTGACAAGAAGTAGCCATTGGTTTACGTTCCAGGCTTTTCTGCAGAAGACAGCACCACAACGAGACACCCAGTGAGAAATCACAAAACTGACATGAAGTTGAAGACCACCTCGTCCGTTTCTTCAGCCTCCATGGATGCCTTCAAAGGTGCAGGAGACCCAGCACATAAACAGGCTTTTCATGACTGAGGAATAAAGAGTGCATCACTGAAAGATTTATGTCCCAAGGACAAGAGACGTATTGCAAACTTAATTAAAGAGCTTGCTAGGGTGAGTGAGGAAAAGGAAGTGACAGAAGAACGACTAAAAGAACAAGAATCATTTGAGAAGATCAGAGAGCTGGAGGAGCAGAACGAACTGATAATCAAAGAAAGGGAAGATATCCTTTTGGAATGGCTGCTGTTTCTGCATCAGATGGCCGAATGCAATCGCCAACATCGCAAAATACAGTCTGATGGCCAGCTTCAGAACAGTGCTCGTGGCCACCAGCTTTGCTGGGCAGCATGTGTAATACTTGCCCCACCTTCATCCCTGCTGGACTTAGGTATAGATACATAATTTATTTTAATGTCTGTCTCCCCCTCCGGACTGTAAGGTCCTTGTGGGCAGGGGACGTGTCTAGAACGTATCTACCCACTCTGCTGCATTGTATTCTTGCAAATGCTTTGCCCACGTCTTACCTCTGGCCTGGAATACCCTCACTCCACACATCCACCAAACTAGCTCTCTTTCACCCTTCAAAGCTCTACTGAGAGCTCACCTCCTCCAGTAGGCCTTCCCAGACTGAGCCCCCTTTTTCCTCTGCCCCTCCTCCCCTCCTCCCCTCCCCACGGTCCCAACTCCCTCCCCCTTCATCTCCCCACAACACCTGTGCATATGTGTACATATTTATTACACTCTTTTATTAATGATGTTCATATATCTATTATTCTATCTATTTTGATGGTCTTGACACCTGTCTACCTGTTTTGTTTTGTTGTCTGTCTCACTGTTCTAGACTGTGAGCCCTTTTTGGGTAGGGGCTGCATCTGTTGCCAAATTGTACTTTCTAAGTGCTTAGTACAGTGCCTCTGCACTCAATAAATATGATTGAATGCAATAAATACGATTGAATGTTAGGCTTAGGGTCAAGGTTAGGTGTAGGGGAAAGGCTAGGGTTATGGATAGGGTTAAGGTTAGGGCTAGGGCTAATTTTAGGACTAGGTTTAGGGTTAGGATTTGAATTAGGATATGCCTAGAGTTATATTTTGGACTAGGTTTAGAGATAGCATTTGAGAAGTCAAGGGTGATGATGGGGTTTAGGGAAGGGATAAGGTTAAGATTAGGGATCTAGTTAGGCTTATAGTTTGGGTTGGTGTTAATGTTAGGTTTAGGGTTTGCGTAGGGCTAGGTCTAGGCCTAAGCCTAGGTCAAGGCTTAAGTTTAATGTTCAATTTAGGGTTTGGGTTAAGTTTAAAGTTAAGTTTAAATTTAGTGTTAGGGTTTCTATGTGGGTAAAGATAGTGGTAGGCTTAGGGTTAAGTTTAGGTTTAGGGGAAGGGCTAGGGTTATGGATATTATTAGGGTTAGGTTTAGGGTTATTTTTAGGACTAGGTTTAGGGTTAGGATTTGGATTAGGATTGGCCTAGGGTTATATTTTGTACTAGGTTTAGAGAAAGTATTTGAGAAGACAAAGGTTATGATGGGGTTTAGGGAAGGGATAGGGTTAGGATTAGCGATGTAGTTAGGTCCATAGTTTGGGATGGTGTTAATGTTACATTTAGGGTTAAACTTAAGGCTTAGGGTTTTGTTTAGGGTTTTGATTAGGCTTAGCCTTAGGGTTAGGTTTGGAGTTAAGTTAGGGTTAGCACTATTCCTAGGGTTGGGTTTAAAGTGAGATTAAGGGCTAAATTAGGGTTGGGGTTAGAGTAAAGTTTATTGTTTGATTAGGGTTGGGATTAAGTTTAACACTAAGGTTAGGGTAGGAATAGCATTAGGGCTATGTTTCAGGATAGGGCTTGGGTTAGGTTTTGGATTTGCTATATAGTTAGGCTTAGAGGTAGATTTAGGACGAGTATGATGGTTAGGATTGGGGTTAGGTTAAATTTATGATTAGGGTTAGGATTAGGGGTGGGGTAGTATTAAGGTCATGCTAGGTCTCTGGTAGGGCTAAAGCATAGGGTTAGATTTGGGATCAGTTTTAGGGCTAGCAGTAGGATTAGATTAAGGGGTAAGCATTAGCCTTAGACCTTGGCTTAGGTTTAGAGTTAGAGTTAGGGTTAGGGTTAACTTAAGGTCAGGGTTAGGTTAAGGGCTAGATTTCGTTTTGAGGTTAGGGTTAAGTATAGAGCTAGTGTTTCAGTCAATGTTAGACAAGGGCTCTTGTAAAGGTTAGATATAGGGTGAGGGTTAGATGTAGGTCTAGGTGTAGGGCTAGGGTTAGGGTTACAGTTATGGTTAGGGGAAAGGTTGGGGTTAGGATTAGAGATGTGGTTAAATTTTGGTTCGAGTTAGGGTAAGAATTAGGGTTAGTGCTAGGAGCTAGGACTAGGTCTAGGGTTAAAGTTAGGGTTAGAGTTATGGCTACATTTAGAGTTATGGTTAAGATTTGGGTTACAGTTAAGGTGAGTGTTGGGGCTAGGGTGACGACTAGGGCTATTGTTAGGGCTAAGGGTAGGATTAAGGTTAGGGTTAAGGTTAGCACTTAGACTAAATTTAGGATTAGGGTTAGGGTTGGAGCTAGAGTTGGAATTGGGGTTAGGTTTACTGTTGGATTTACTGCTAGGTCTAGTGCTAAACTTAGAGTGAGGATCAGTTCTTGGTCTCCTTCTATTCTCCATCTATACTCACTCCCTTAGTGAACTCCCTCCCCAACATGGCTTCAGCTACCATCTTTATGCAGATGACACCCAAATCTATATCTCCTTCCCTGTTCTCTCTCCCTCCCACCAGGCTCATATCTCCTCCTGCCTTCGGAATATCTCCACCTGGACGTCTACCCGTCACCTAAAACTCAACATTTCCAAGACTGTGCTCCTTATCTTCCCTCCCAAATCCTTTCCTCTCCCTTACTTTCCTATCACTGTGGACGTCACTACCATCCTTCCCATCTCACAAGCCCGCAACCTTGGTGTCATCTTTGACTCCACTCTCATTCACCCCACACATACAATCCCTCACCAAAACCTGCTGGTCTCACCTTCACAACATCGCCAAGATCGGTCCTTTCCTCTGCATCCAAAGCACTACCTTGTTGGAACAATCTCTCATCCTATCCCGTCTGGATTACTGCATCAGCCTCCCTTCTGATCTCCCATCTTCCTGTCTCACCCCACTTCAGTCTATCCTTCACTCTGTTGCCCGCGTTATCTTTCTGCAGAAGCGCTCTGGGCATGTCACTCGCTTCCTCAAAAATCTCCTGTGGTTGCCTATCAACCTTGGCACGAAGCAAAAACTCCTCTCTATTGGTTTCAAAGCTCCTCAGCAACTTGCCCTCTCCTACCTCACCTGCCTTCTTTCTTTCAGCCTAAACACTCTGCTCCTCTGCCACTAACCTCCTCACTGTGCCTCATTCTCATCTTTCCCGCCATAGACCCCTGGCCCACGTCCTACCTCCAGTCTGGAATGCCTTCTCTCCTCTCATCCGCCAAACTAGCTCTCTTCCCCTTCTCAAAGCCCTAATGAGAGCTCATCTCCTCCAGAAGGCTTTCCTAGACTGAGCCCCCACTTTTCCTCTGCTCCTCCTCCGTTACCCATTACCCCTACTCCTTCCCTCTGCTCTATCCCCTTCCCCTCCCCACAGCACGTGTGTATATTTGTACATATTTATTACTATATTTTATTAATGATGTGTATATATCTGTAATTCTATTTATCTATTTTTATGGTATGAACGCCTTTCTACTTACTTTGTTTTGTTGTCTGTCTCCCCCTTCTAGACAGTGAGCCTGTTGTTGGGTTAGGATTGTCTCTATCTGTTTCTAAATTGTACTTTCCAAGCGCCTAGTACAGTGCTCTGCACACAGTAAGTGCTCAATAAATACGATTGAATGAATGAATGATGAAGGCTAGGGATAGGATTAAGGGTAGCTTTAGGTTTAAGGGTACGTTTAAAGTCCTGGTTTAAGTTTTGGTTAGGGTTAAGATTAAGGTTAGAATGAGGATTAGGGTTGAGGTTATGTTTAGGTTTAGGTCTAGACTTACAGGTTTAATACTATGGTTAGGGCTGGGGCTAGGTTTACTGTTAGGGTTAGTGTTTAGGGTTAGTATTAGTCTCATGTCGAGGATTAAGGTTACCGTTGGGGTTTGAGTTAGAGCTAGTGTTAGGATTCAGATAGGGCAAGTTGGGCAAGGGTTTGGGTTAGAACTAGGGTTAAGGTTAGGGCTAAGGCTTGGGCTAAGGCTAAGGCTAGGGTGAGGCCCAGGGCTAGGTTCACAGTTAGGTTTAGTGTCAGGATTAGGGTTAGGTTTAGATTTAGAATTAGGATTAGAGTAAGGGCTAAGCCTAGGGTACATGATAAGATTAGGCCCAGTGCTAGGGTTGTTGTTAAGGTAAGGTTTAGAGTTGGGTTTATGGCTAGGTTAGAATTAGGGCTAAGGCTATGGTTAGGGTCCTGGTTGTGGTTAGGACTAGTGTGAAGGCTAAGGTTAGGGTCATGGTTAGATTTAGGGTTTGGGTGAGGGTTTGGTTTAGGGTTAGGGTTAGGGGTAAGGGTAGAGTTGGGGTTAGGGTGAGGGCCAGGGTTAGCACTGGGGCTGTTTGTAAAGTACTCACTAGGTTAAGTCATTCACATGCATTCCCCCAACACACACACACACACACACACACACACACACACACACGCGCGCGCACGCGCGCGCGCACACACACACACTCACACACACACAAACACGCACGCACGCACGCACACACGCGTGCATGCATGCACACATTTCTGGAACCCAGGGAGTTAGGGCTAGGCTTAGGGCTAGGATTATGGCTAGGACTAGGGGTAGGGAAAGAGTTGGGGTTAGGGTTAAAGCTAGGGTTAGTGTTGAGGTAAGCATTAGGGATAGGGATAGGGTTTAGTTTAGGGTTAGTGTTAAACTTGGGTTTCAGAGTAGTGTTAGATTAGGGCTGGCAATTAGTGTTAGTGTGATAGTGTTAGTGTTCAGGTGAGGGCTAGGGCTTTTGTCAAAGTCAGGTCTAGTTTGGGCTAGGGTTAGTGCTACAGTTAAGTTTAGGGTTATTGTTAGAATTATGTCTAATGTTAGGGTTAGGGTTAGGATTTGGGTTGGAGCTAGGCTAGGGCTAGGGTTAGGGTCAGGGTAAGGGCTAGGTTTTGGGTTAAGGTTAGGGTTAGGGTTAAGGCTAAGACAAGGATTATGGTTAAGGTTTGCATTCCCACTAGGGTTAAAGCTAAATTTAGGGTTAGGTTTAGGGTTGGCAATAGGGCTAGGGCTAGGCTTAGAGGAAGGGTTAGGCTTTGGGCTAAAGGTTAGTGCTAGGGTTAAAGCTCAGTGAAAGGGCATGATCAGTGTTAGAGATGTCTCTGCCACATATCTTCTCTGTGACTTTGGGCAAGCCACTTAACTTCTCTGTGCCTCAATTAACTCATCTGTAATATGGGCATCGAGACTGTGTTCCCCATGTGAGACAGTAACTTTGTCCAAGCTGATGACCTTGAATTTCGCCCTGTGTTTAGAACAGCTTTTGGCACATAGTAAGTGCTTAACAAATACCACAATTATTTGTTAGTATTATTATTAAACAGGTTTAGGATTAGTGGGAAGCTTAAGGCTAGGCCTAAGGCAAGGGTTAGGGTGGGAGTTTCCGTTAGAAGTAAGGTTTGGTTAAAGGACGGGGCTAAAATTAGGGTAAAGTTTAGGTTGGGATTATGGTTAGGATTGGATTTAGGTTTAGGTTCATGGTTAGGGCTAGGATCAGGTTAGGCCTAGGGTTAAGGATAGGCTTATGTTTAGATTTAGAGTGACCTTTAGAGTTAGCTTTGGATTTAAGGTTAGGGTTAGATTAAGGCTAGGGTTTGGGTTAGGGTTAGGATTAAAGCTAAGGCTGTACGGTTTAAAGTTCATTCATTCATTATTTCGATCATATTTAAGAGCTTACTGTGTGCAGAGCACTGTGCACTTGGGAAAGTAAAATACAGCAATAATGAGTGACGATCTCCGCCCACAATGAACTCACAGTCTAGAGGGGTGGAGACAGACACCAATATAAATTAACAGACATTAATATAATATACATATAAATTATATAAATGTAAATAGGTAAAATTGTGGGACAGAGAGAAGGGGAAAGAGTAAAGAAAGCAAGACAGGGCAATGCAGAAGGGAGTGGGAGATGAGGAAAAGTGGAGCTCAGTCTGGTAAAGTCTTTTGGAGAAGATAAGCCTTTGGAAGTGGGGAGAGTAATTGTCTGGCAGATTTGGGGATGGACGGCATTCCAAGCCAGAGGAAGGATGTGGGACAAGGTTCAGTAGCGAGACAGGAGAGATCGAGGCACAGGGAGAAGCTTAGCACAAGAGGAGGGAAATGTGCGGGCTGGGCTGTAGAAGGAGAGATGCGAGATAAAATAGGAGGGGGCAAGGTGATGGAATGTTTTAAAGCCAAAGGTGAGAATATTTTGTTCGATACCGTAGGCAACTATTGGAGATTTGTTGAGGGGGTGGGGGTGGGGGCACGACATGTCCTGAACTTCTCTCTGGAAAGATGATCCAGGCACAGGAGTGGAGTATGGACTGGAG
The DNA here is from genome assembly GCF_015852505.1 of Tachyglossus aculeatus. Taxonomy (NCBI): domain Eukaryota; kingdom Metazoa; phylum Chordata; class Mammalia; order Monotremata; family Tachyglossidae; genus Tachyglossus; species Tachyglossus aculeatus. Next base: position 336,909 of record NC_052096.1, on the reverse strand, counting down.
TGGGGAGAGGCAGGAGGCTGGGAGGTCAGCAGAGAAGCTGATGTAGCAATCTAAGCGGGATAGGATGAGAAATTCTATTAATGTGGGAGCAGTTTAGATGGAGACATAAGGACGGATTTTAGCGATGTTGTGAAGGTGGGCCTGACAGAATTTGGTGATGGATTGAATTTGTGGGTTGAATGAGAAAGGGGAGTCAGGGATAACACCCAGGTTATGGGCTAGTGAGATGGTAAGGATGATGGTGTGGTCTACAGTAACGGGAAAGTCTGGGAAAAGACAGCATTTGGGTGAGAAGATAAGGAGCTCTGTTTTGGTTATGTTAAGTTTGAGGTGATGGAAGGACATCCAAGGATGTCTTGAAGACAGAGGTAGAAGCAAGCCTGGAGAGAGGGAGAGAGATCCGGGGAAGAGATGTAGATATGGGTATCATCTGCATACAGATGGTAGTTGAAGCCATGGGAGCAAATGAGTTCCCCAAGGGAATAGGTGTAGATGAAGAATAGAAGGGGACCGAGAACTGAATCTTGAGGGACTCCCAGAGTTAGGGGGTGGGAGGCAGAGGAGAAGCCTGTGACGGAGACTGAGAATGAATGAATGAGACTGAGAGAGATAAGAGGAAAACCAGGAGAGGACAGAGTCACTGAAACCAAGGTTGGATAACGTTTCCGGGAGAAGGAGGTGGTCCACAGTGACAAAGACAGCTAAGAGGTCGAGAAAGATTAGGTTGGAGTAGGAACCACTGGATTTGGCAAGGAGGAGATCATCGGTAACCTCTGAGAGGGCAATTTTGGTGGAGTAGAGGAGACAGAAGCCAGATTGTGGGGGGTTCAGGAGAGAGTTGGAGTTGAGGAATTCGAGGCACCGAGAGTTAACCGGTTAAAGATGGGTGTTAGGGAGGGAAAGAGGGAAGGTGTGAGATTTTTATAAGGTGCCAAGGAATGGGGTCTGATGCGCATGTGGAGGGGGTGGCCTTTGAGAGGAGACAGGAGATCTCCTCTGGAGATATTGCTGGAAAGGATGGGGAAGTCGAAAAAGGGCCTGAGGAAGGGGAGAGATGATTTTAGGGATCTCTAACCTCATGGTGTCAATTTTCTTAATAAAGTAGATGGCCAGGTTATTAGGAGCAAGGGATAGGGAACATAGGGGGACAAGGAGCCTGAGGAGGGAGTTAAATGTCTGGAACAACTGGCGAGGATGATGAGCATGGGTGTCAGTAAGGGAAGAGAAACAGTTTTGCCAGGCAGAGGACAGGGCAGAAAGGAAGCAAGAAAGGATAAACTTGAAGTGGACAAGGTCGGCCTGATATTTAGATTTCTGCAAGCACCCTCCTGCAGTTCAAGCACAAGAGCAAAGAAGGCAGATAATGCAGGTGATCCGGGGCTGTGTGCTAGTGCTATGAGCATGTCAAAGGGATAGGGCAGTGAGTGAATTGAGTTCAGTGTTGAGGGTAGTGTTGAGAACGTCTGTTCGGTCATCCAGAGTAGGTAAATGGGCTATAGAAGCTCTGTGGGGTGTGATGAGCTGAGAGAGTTGGATGGGGTCGAGAGAACAGAAGCCTCTGTGGGGGAATAGCTAAGATTTACGGGAGGCGGTGTGTGGTAGAGGAGGCATATGAGAAAGTTATGGTCATAGAGGTAGGATTTCAGAGTTGGTGAGGGTAGAGATTGTACAGTGATTAGAGATGACGAGATTGAGTGTGTGTCTAAATTTGTGAGTGGGGGCGGTGGAGTGGAGAAGGACGTCAGTGGAGTTGAGAAGTGCTAGAAACTGGGTGACAGAGGGGTCTTCAGGAACATCTATGTGGATACTGAAGTCCCCAAGGATCAAAGTGAGCAAGGAGAAAGAAAGAAGGAACGTGAGAAAGAGATCAAGATGATTAAAGAAGTTAGAGGTGGGAGCTGGGGTGTGCGGGGGTGGGTGGGGGTGTAGATGACAGCTACTTGAATCTTGAGTGGGCGGAAGAGGTGGATGATGTGGGCTTCAAGGAAGGGGAAAGAAAGGGAAGGGGGAGACAGGAGTAATAGCAGCAATGGGGCAAGAGAATAAAGCCAACACCTCCTCCTTTTCCAGTGGGTCTGGGAAAGAGGGAGAAGAAGAGGCCTCCTCTAGAGAGAGCAGCAGGGGAGATCGTGTCATCTGTGGAGAGCCAGATTTCAGTGATGTGAGGAGGAGGAGTGCCTGAGAAGTTTAGAGTAGGGGAAAGTTTAGGGTAGGGGAAAAGGTTAGGCCAGGGAAAAGGTAAGGCTAGGGTAAGGGTTAGGATAGGGGAAAAGGTTAGGTTAAGGGAAAGGGTAAGGCTAGGGGAAAAGGTTAGGCTATGGAAATTTTTAGGCTAAGGAAAAGGTTAGTTTAGGGAAAAAAGTTTAGATTGGGGCAAAGGTTAGTCTAGGGGCAAATGTTAGACTAGGGGTTAATGCTAGGCAAGAGAAAAAGTTTAGGTGAGGGGACAAGGTTAGGTTAGGTTAGGGGAAAAGTTAGCTTAAGGTTAAAAGTTAGATTAAACTAGGGGAAAACTTTAGGCCAGCGAAAAGGGGTAGGTACGGGAAAAGTTTAAACTATTTGAAATGGTTAATTTAGGGGGAAAGATTTGGCTAGGGGAAAGGGTGAGATAAGGGCAAAACTTAGATTAGGTGAAAATGTTAAGCTATGGGAAAATTTAAGGTTAGGGAAAACGTTAGGAGAGGGGAAAAATTTACGTAATGGGAAAATGTTAGGTGAGGGGAAAAGGTTAGGCCAAGGGAAAAGGTTAGCTTAGGCAAAAAGGTTAGGTTAGGCAAAAAGGATAGGGTAGGTGAAAATGTTATGTTAGGCTAGGGGAAAAGTTTTGGCTTGGGGAAAAGGTTATGCTAGGGTAAGAGGTTAGGCCAGAGGAAAAGGTTAGGCTAGGGGAAAACGTTAAGCTAGAGGAAAAGTCTAGACCAGCGAAAAAGGTTAGGCCAGAGGAAAAGGATAGGCAAGGGGAAAAGGTTAGACTAGGCGAACAGGTTAGGCTAGGAGAAAAGGTTAGGCGAGTGGAAAGAGGTAGGCTGGGAGAAAAGGTTAGGCTATGGAAAAAGGTTAGCCTAGGGCAAAAGTTTAGGCTAGGGGAAGAGGTTAGGTTAGGTTAGGGTAAAAGTTAAGTTAGGTCAGGGGAAAATGTTAGGTTAGGCTAAGTGTAAAGGTCAGGTTAGGCCAGAGAAAAAGGTCAGGTTAAGGTACAAGGGTAGGTTAGGAGAAAATGTTATGCTAGGGGTAAAGGTCAGGCTAGGGCAAAATGTTAGGATAGGGGAAAAGTTTAGGTTAGGGGAAAAGTTTAGGCTAGGGGAATTGGTTATGCAAAGGAAAATGTCAGGCTAGGGGAAAAGGTTAGGCCAAGAGAAAAGGTTCAGCCAGGGGAAAAGGTTAGGCCAGGGGAAAGTTTAGTCCAGGGGAAAAGTTTGGGTCAAGGGAAAAGGTTAGGCCAAGGGAAAAGTTTATGTTATTTGAAAAGAATAGTTGAAGCACAAAAGATTGATAGTGAAAAGGTTATCTTAAGCGAAAAGGATAGGTTATGCTGGGGAGAAGTTTAGGCTAGGGTAAGAGGTTAGGCCAGTGTAAAAGGTTAGGCTTGGAGACAAACTTAGGCTAGGGGAAAAGTTCAGGCCAAGCAAAAGCAAAAGCAAGGCCAGGGGATAAGGTTAGGCAAGGGGAAAAGGATATGACAGGGAACAGATTAGGCTAGGGGAAAGGTTTAGGCTAGTGTAAAAGATTTGACTAGGGTAAAAGGTTAGGCTAAGCGAAAAGCTTAGGCTAATGAAAAAGGTTAGGATAAGGGAAACATTTACACTACGGGAAAAGGTTAGGTTATGGGGAAAGGGTCGGCTAAGGGAAAAGGTTTGACTATGAGGAAAGTTTAGGCTAGGAGAATGGGTTCTAGACTGTGAGCCTGTTGTTGGGTGGGGACTGTTTCTATATGTTACCGACTTCTACTTCCCAAGCACTTAGTACAGCACAATAAGTGCTCAATAAATACAATTAAATAAATAAAATACGATTGAATGAATGAGAAAGGTTAGGTTAGGGGAAAGGGTTAGATTGGGGAAAACGTTAGATTTGGTCAGGGGAAAAGATGAGGTTAGCTTAGGGGAAATTTTTAGGTTAGGTTAATGGAAAAGGTTAGGTTATGTTAGGGGAAATATTACATTTGGCTAAGTGAAAAGGTTAGGCAAAGGGAAAGTGTTTGGCTAGGGGAAAAGGTTAAAATGGGGAAAGGCTTAGGCAAGGGGAAATGTTTAGGCTGGGGGAAAAGGTTAGCCTAGGGAAAAGGTTGGCTGGGGAAAACGTTAGGCCATGTGAAAAGGTTAGCCTTGGAGAAAAGGTTAGGCTAAGGGGAAATGTTAGGTTAGGGGAAAAGGTTAGGTTAGGGGAAAATGTTAGGCCAGTGGAAGAGTTTAGATGGGGAAAGGATAGGTGAGGGGAAAATGTTAGGTTAGGTTAGGGGAAAAAGTTAGGTTATCTTAAGGGAAAAGGTTAGGTTAGACTAAGGAAAAAGGTTAGGCTATGGGAAAAGCTTAGGTCAGGGGAAAAGGAAAGACTTGGCAAAAAGGTTAGGCTATGGGAAAAGCTTAGGTCAGGGGAAAAGGTAAGGCTTGGCAAAAAGGTTAGGTTAGGCGAAAAGGTTGGGTTAGGTGAAAAGATTAGGTTAGGCAAAGATGTTATGTTAGGCGAACGGTTAGGTTAGGTTAGAGGAAAAGGTTAGGCTATGAAAAAATATTAGGTCAGGGAATAGATTAGGCCATGGGAAAAGATTAGGCTAGTGGGAAAAGGTTAGTCTAAGGGAAAAGGTCAGGCTAAGGGAAAAGGTTAGGTTAGGGGGAAAAGGTTAAGCTAGGGGAAAAGGTAAAGCTAGAGACAACGGTAGGCTAAGGAAAAGGTTAGGTTAGGGGAAAAAGTTAGGCTAGGGGCAAAGGTTTGGCTAGGGACAAAAGTAAGGCTAGGGACAAATGTTAGGCAAGAGGAAAAGGTTAGGTTAGGGGAAAAGTTTAGGTTAGGTGAAAGGTTAGGTTAGGTGAAAAGTTTAGGTTAGGCTAGGGGAAAGCTTAGAACAGGGTAAAAGGTTAGGCCAAGGAAAAATGTTAGGCAAGGGGAAGAGGTCAGGCGAGGGGAAAAAGTTAGACAAGGGGAAATGTTAGGTTAGAGGAAGATATTAGGTTAGGTTACGGGAAAACTTTAGGTTGGGTTACGGGTAAAAGTGAGGTTAGGTTAGGAATGGTTAAGTTAAATTATGAGAAAATGTTACATTAGAGTAGGGCAAAAGGTTACACTAGAGGAAACGGTTAGACTAGGGGAAAATGTTAGACCTGGAGAAAAAGTTGGGTCAAGGTAAAAGTTTAGACCAGGGGAAAGGATTAGGGCAGGGGAAAATGTTAGGCCTGGGGAAAAGGTTAGGTCAGGGGAAAAGGTTAGGTTAGGGGAAAAGGTTGGGCTAGGAGAAAATGTTGTGTTGGGGAAAAGGTTAGGCTAGGGGGAAAGTTTATATTAGAGGAAAAGGTTATGGTAGAGGAAAGGGTTATCGTAGAAGAAAGGGTTAGGTTAGGCTCGGGGAAAAGGTTAGGCTAGGGGAAAAGGTTAGGCTAGGGATAAACCTAAGCTAGATAAAAGGTTAGGCCAAGAGAAACGGCTAGGCTAGGAGAAAGGGTAATAATAGTTGGAAAAGTTGGGCTGGGAAAAGGATAGGCTAGGGGAAAAGGTTAGGTTATGGGAAAAAGCTAGACTAGGGGAAAAGGTTAGGTAAGGGGAAAAGGTCAGGCTAGGGGCCAAGGTTAGGCTAAGTGCAAATTTTAGGCAAGAGGAAAAGATTAGGTAAGGGGAAACATTTCGGGTAGGTTAGGGGACAAAGTTAGGTTAGGTAAGGGGAAAATGTTAGGTTAGGCTAGGGGAAAAGTTTAGGTCTGGGGAAAAGCCTAGGCTAGGGGGAAAGGTTAGGTTAGTCGAAAAAGCTAGGTTAAGTGAAAAGGTCAGGTTAGGCGAAAAGGTGAGGTTAGGTGCAGGTAAAAGTACTGAGAGCTCACCTCCTCCAGGAGACTTTCCCAGACTGAACCCCCATTCCTCTCCCCATCCCCCTCCTCCCGCCTTACTTCCTTCCCCTCCCCACAGCACCTGCATATATGTTTGTACAGATTTATTACTCTACTGATTTTACTTGTACAGATTTACTATTCTATTTATTTTATTTTGTTAATATGTTTTGTTTTGTTGTCTGTCTCCCCCTTATAGACTGTGAGCCCGCTGTTGAATAGGGACCGTCTCTATATGTTGCCAACTTGTACTTCCCAAGCGCTTAGTACAGTGCTCTGCACACAGTAAGCGCTCAATAAATACGATTGAATGAATGAATGAAGGAATGAAAAGGTTAGGTTAGGCTAGGGGAAAATGTTAGTCTAGGGGACAAAGTTAGGCTGGGGAAAACGTTAGGCTGAGGAAATGGTTAGGCCTTGGGAAGGGCTTAGGCTAGGGGAAAAGGTTAGTCTAGGTGACAATATTAGGCTGGGGGAAAGGTTAGGCTGAGAAAAAGATTAGACTAGGGGAAAGGCATAGGCTAGGGGAAAAGGTTAGGCTGGGGAAAAGGTTAGCTTAGGGAATAGGTTAAGCTCAGGGAAAACATTAGGCTGGGGGAAAAGGTTAGGTGAGGGGAAAGGTTTAGGTAAAATTAGGGGAAATTAGGAGAAAATTTTAGGTTAGACAAGGGGAAAGGGTTCATTCTTTCAATCATCCATTCAATCGTATTTATTGAGTGCTTACTGTGTGCAGAGCACTGTACTAAGCGCTTGGGAAGTACAAGTTGGCAACATATAGAGATGGTCCCTACTCAACAGTGGGCTCACAGTCTAGAATGGGGAGACAGAGAGCAAAACAAAACACATTAACAAAATAAAATAAATGAATAAACAGAGTAATAAATACGTACAAACATATATACTTATATACAGGTGCTGTGGGGAGGGGAAAGAGGTAAGGCGGGGGGGTGGGGGAGGGGGAGAGGAAGGAGGAGGCTCAGCCTGGGAAGGCCTCCTGGAGGAGGTGAGCTCTCAGTAGGACTTTTAAGGGAGTGAGAGAGCTAGCTTGGTGGATGTGGGGAGGGAGGGCATTCCAGGCCAGGGGGATGACGTGGGCCGGGGGTCGACGGCGGGAGAGGCAAGAACGAGGCACTGTGTGGAGATTAGCGGCAGAGGAGTGGAAGGTGCGGGCTGGAATGTAGAAGGAGAGAAGGGAGGTCAGGTAGGAGGGGGCGAGGTGATGGAGAGCCTTGAAGCCGAGTGTGAGGAGTTTTTGCCTGATGCGTACGTTGATTTGTAGCCATTGGAGATTTTTGAGGAGGAGAGTAACATGCCCCGAGCGTTTCCGGACAAAGACAACCTGGGCAGTGGCGTGAAGTATGGATTGAAGTGGGGAGAGACAGGAGGATGGGATATCGGAGAGGAGGCTGATACAGTAATCCAGATGGAATAGGATGAGAGCTTGAATGAGCAGGGTAGTGGTTTGGATGGAGAGGAAAGGGTGGATCTTGGCAACGTTGCAGAGGGGAGACCGGCAAGTTTTGGTGATGGCTTGGATGTGAGGGGTGAACGAGAGAGCGGAGTCGAGGATGACACCAAGGTTGTGGGCTTGTGAGACGGGAAGGATGGTAGTGCCGTCAACAGTGGTAGGAAAGTCAGGGAGAGGGCACGGTTTGGAAGGGAAGACAAGGAGTTCGGTCTTGGACATGTTGAGTTTTACGTGGTGGTCAGACATCCAGATGGAGATATCCTGAAGGCAGGAGGAGATATGAGCCTGGAGGAAGGGGGAGAGAGCAGGTGCAGAGATGTAGATTTGGGTGTCATCAGCGTAGATGATAGTTGAAGCCGTGGGAGCAACTGAGGTCACCAAGGGAATAAGTGTAGATCGAGAACAGAAGAGGACCAAGAACTGAACCTTGAGGAACCCCTACAGTAAGGGGATGGGAGGGGGAGGAGGAGCCTGCAAAAGAGACTGAGAATGAACAGCCGGAGAGATAAGAGGAGAACCAGGAAAGAACGGAGTCTATGAAGCCAAGGTTGTGCAGAAAATGTTAGGCCAGGGGAAAACTTTAGGACAACGTAAAAGGTTAGTTTAGGTGAAAAGTTGGTTAGGCGAAAAGGACATGTTAGGCTAGGGGTAAAAATTAGGCTAGGTAAAAAGGTTTGGCTAGAAGAAGAGGTTAGGTTTGAAGAAAAGGTTTGGCTAGGGAAAAGGGATAGGTTAGAGAAGAGGTTAGGCTAGGCAAAAAAGCCTAGGCTAGGGAAAAGGTAAGGTGAGGGGGAAAAGTCAGGTTAGGGGGAAAAGGTAGGCTAATCGAAAAGGTTAGACTTGGGGAAAAGTTTAGACCAAGTGAAAATGTTCGGCAAGGGGAATTGTTTGGTTAGCAGAGAAAGCTAGATTCGTCTGGGAAAAAAGGTAAGGCTAGGGGAAAATGTTAAGCCAGGGAAAAATGTTAGGCCAGGGTAAAATTCATTCAATCAGTCGTATTTATTGAGTGCTTACTGTGTGCAGAGCACTGTACTAAGCGCTTGGGAAGTACAAGTTGGCAACATATAGAGACGGTCCCTACCCAGTAGTGGGCTCACAGTCTAGAAGGGAGAGACAGACACCAAAACAACACATATTAACAAAATAAAATAAATAGAATAGTAAATATGTACAAGTTAAATAAAAGAGTAATAAATTTGTACAAACATATATACAGGTGCCGTGGGGAGGGGAAGGAGGTAGGGCGGGGGGATGGGGAGGGGGAGGAGGGGAAGAGGAAGGAGGGGGCTCAGCCTGGGAAGGCCTCCTGGAGGAGGTGAGCTCTCAGTAGGGCTTTGAAGGGAGGAAGAGAGCTAGTTCGGCAGATATGTGGAGGGAGGGCATTCAAGGCCAGAGGGAGGACGTGGGCCGGGAGTCGACGGCGGGACAGGCAAGAACGAAGCACAGTGAGGAGGTTAGCAGCAGAGGAACAGAGGGTGCGGACTGGGCTGGAGAAGGATAGAAGGTAGGTGAGGTAGGAGGGGGCGAGGTGATGGAGAGCCTTGAAACCTAGAGTGAGGAGTTTTTGCTTGATTCGTAGCTTGATAGGCAGCCACTGGAGATTTTTGTGGAGGGTAGTAACATGCCCAGAGCGTTTCTGCACAAAGATGAACCGGACAGCAGCATGAAGTATAGACTGAAGTGTGGAGAGACAGGAGGATGGGTGATCAGAGAGGAGGCTGATGCAGTAATCCAGTAGGGATAGGATGAGAGACTGAACCAGCAGGGTAGCGGTTTTTTTTGGAAAGGAAAGGGCACATCTTGGCGATGTTGTGGAGGTGAGACCGGCAGAGTTTGGTGATGGATTGGATGTGAGGGGTGAACAAGAGAGCAGAGTCGAGGATGACACGGTTGCGGGCTTGTGAGACGGGAAGGATGATAGTGCTGTCAACACTAATGGGAAAGTCAGGGAGAGGGCAGGGTTTGGGAGGGAAGATAAGGAGTTTAGTTTTGGACATATTGAGGTTTAGATGGTGGACAGACATCTAGATGGAGATGTCTTGAAGGCAGGAGGAGACCCGAACCTGAAGGGAGGGAGAGAGAGCAGATGCAGAGATGTAGATTAGGGTGTCATCAGCGTAGAGATGATAGTTGAAGCCAAGGGAGCAAATGAGGTCACCAAGGGAGTATGTGTAGATAGAGAACAGAAGGGGACCAAGAACTGACCCTTGAGGAACCCCTACAGCAAGGGGATGGGAGGGGGAGGAGGAACCCGCAAAAGAGACTGAGAATGAACGACCAGAAAGATAAGAGGGGAACCGGGAGAGGACAGAGTCTGTGAAGTCAAGGTTGGATAGGCCAGGGGAAAAGGTTAGGTCAAGCGAAAAGTTTAGGTTAGGCGAAAGGGTTAGGTTAGGCGAAAAGGATAGGTTAGTCGAAAAGGATAAGTTAGGTGAAAAGGATAGGTTAAGCGAAAAGGTTGCATTAGGTGAAAAGCTTAGTTTAGGCTAGGGTAAATGTTAGGCTTGGGGAAAATATTAGGCTAAGGGAAGAGGTTAGGGCAGAGGAAATGGTTAGGCTAGGGGAAAACGTTAAGCTAGGGGAAAAGTCAGGCCCGGGGAAAAGGATAGGCAAGGGGAACTGGTTAGACTGGGGGAAAGGTTTAGCCCAGGGGAAAAGATTAGGCCAGGGTAATAGTTTAGGCTAGAAGAAAAGGTTAGGCTAGTAGAAAAGATTAAGCTAGGAGAAAAGGTTAGGCTAAGGGAAAAGTTATGCTAGAGCAAAAGGTTAGGCTATGGGAAGATCTTAGGTTAGGCTAGTGGAGGAGCTTAAGTTAGGTTAGAGTAAAAGCTTAGGTTAGGTTAGGGGAAAAGGTTAGGTTAGGCTAGGGGAAAAAGTTAGGATAGAGGAAAATGTTAGGTTAGGGGAAATGGTTAGGACAGGCTTGGGGGATGGTTAGGCTAGGGGAAAGTGTTAGGCTAAAGGAAAGTTTAGGGTAGGGGAAAAGGTTAGCCTAGGAGAAAAGTTTAGGGTAGGGAAAAGGTTTAGGCTGGGCATAAGGCTAGGCTAAGGGAAAATGTTAGGTTAGGGGAAAAGGTCAGGCTAGAGGAAAACGTTAGGTTAGGGAAAGGATTAGGCTAGGTAAAAGGTTAGGTTAGGGGAAAAGGTTATTCTAGGGGTAAACGTCAGACTAGGGAAAATTGTTAGGATAAGGGAAAATTTTAGCGTAGAGGAAATGGTTAAGCTAGGGGAAAATGTTATGCTAATGGAAAATGTTAGGCTAGGGAAAAGGTTAGGCTAAGGGAAAAGGTTAGGCCAGTGGAAAAGTTTACGTTATTTGAAGAGGTCAGGTTAGGTGAAAAGGATAGTTTAGGCGATAAGGTTACATTAGGAGAAAATGTTAGGTTAAGCTGGGGAAAATGTTAGGTTAGTTGAAAAGGTTAGGCTAGGGAAAGATGTTAGGTCATAGGAAAAGGTTAGGCTAGGGGAAAATGTCAGGACAGGGAAAAGGGTTAGGCCAGGGGAAAAGGTTAGGCAAGGGGAGAAGGATAGGCCAGGGAAAAGATTAGACTAGAGGAAAAGGTTAAGCTAGTGTAAAAGATTTGCCTAAGGTAAAGACCTTAGCTAAGGGAAAAGTTTAGGCTAATGTAAAAGGTTAGGATAAGAGAAAAGATTACGCTAGGGGAAAAGGTTAGGTTATGGGGAATGGTTAGGCTAGGAGAAAAGGATTGGCTATTCGTAAAGGTTAGATTAGGGGAATAGGTTATTTTAGGGGAAAAAGTTAGAGTAGGGGAAAAGCTTAGGGTAGTGGAAAAGGTGAGGGTGGGGAAGAGATTAGGTTAGAGGTAAAGATGAGGCTGGGGCAAAGTTTAAGCTAAGGGCAAAGGTTAGGATGGGGCAAATGTTAGGCAAGTGGAAAAGGTTAGGAGAGATGAAAAGGTCAGGTGAGTGGAAAGGGTTAGCTTAGGCTAGGGGAAAAGGTTAGGTTAGGCTGGGGGAAAAGAGTAGGTTGGGGAAAAGGGTAGGTAGGTGAAAAGGTTGGTTTAGGCCAACAGGTTAGGTTAGGCTAGGAGGAAGTGTTAGGCTGGGGGAAAATGTTATGCTTAAGGGAAATGGTTAGGCCAGGAGATAAGGTTAAGCCTGGGGAAACGGTTAGGCCAGGGGAAAATATTATGGTGGGGAAAAGGTTATGCTTTGGGAAAAGGTTAGATTAGTGGAAAAGATTAGATTAGGGGAAAAGGTTCGGTTAAGCCAGAGGAAAAGGAGAGGCTTGGGGAAAATGTTAGGCCAGGGGGAAATGTTAGGCTAAAGGAAAAGGATAGACTAGCAGAAAAAGTTTGGCTAAGGGAAAAGTTTAGACTAATGGAAAAGGTTAGGCATGTGAAAAGGTAAGGCTAAAGCAAAAAGTTAGGCTAGGGGAAAAGTCAGGTTATGGGAAAAGGTTAGGCTAAAGGAAAAGGTTAGGCTATTTGAAAAGGCTAGGTTAGGGCACGAAAGTGGCATGGTTGCACCTCAACCCAGTAACCCAGAAACCGGTCAGATATGAGCATCACACAAAGCAGCGTGGCTCAGTGGGAAGAGCCCGGGCTTTGGAGTCAGAGGCCACGGGTTCAAATCCCTCCTCTGCCAATTGTCGGCTGTGTGACTTTAGGCAAGTCACTTAACTTCTATGTGCCTTAGTTACCTCATCTGTAAAATGGGGATTGATGCTGTGAGCCCCCTGTGGGAAAACCCGATCACCTTGTAACCTCCTCGGTGCTTAGAACAGTGCTTTGCACATAGTAAGCTCTTAATAAATGCCATTATTATTAGCAACAGGTTAGGCTAGGGGAAACGATTAGGCTAAGGGAATAGATTAGGCTAAGGGAAATGGTTAGGCTAAGGGAAAAGGTTATGCTAAAGCAAAGGGTTAGGCTAGGTGACAAGATTCAGCTATGGAAAAGGTAAGACTAGGGGAGAAGTTTAGGCTAGGGGAAAAGCTTTGGCTAGGGGAAAAGGTTAGGCTAGGGGAAAAGGTTAGAACATGGGAAAAGGATAGCACAGGTGAAAAGGTTAGAAAACAGGAACAAGTTAAACTAGGGGAAAAGGTTAGGCTACGGGAAAAGGTTTGTTTATGGCAAAAGGTTAGGCTAGGGGAAGAGGTGAGGTTAAGTTAGGGGAAAAGGTTATGTAAGGGTAAAAGATTAGGTTAGGTTAAGGGAAAAAGTTAGGTTATGCTAGGGGAAAATATTAGGTTACGGGAAATGGTTACATTAGGCTAGTGGAAAAGGTTAGGGTAGGGGAAAAGGTTAGGCTAGGAAAAAGTTAGGATAAGGGAAAAATGCTAGACTAGGGGAATAGGTTAGTTTAGGGGAAAAGGTTAGGTTAGGCTGGGGGAAAATGTTAGGTTAGGGAAAAAAGTTTGCTTAGGCTAGGAAAAAACGTTAGGCTAGGGGAAAAGGTTAAGCCGGGGGGAAAGGTTAGGCCTGGGGAAACGTTTAGGCCAGGGGAACAGGTTAGGCAAGGGGAAAAGTTTAGGTTAGGTGGAAAGGTTAGGTTAGGCGAAAAGGTTAGGTTAGGTGAAAAGGTTATTTTAGTTGAAAACGTTAGGTTGGGTAAAAAGGTTAGGTTTGGTTAGGGAAAAAGTTAGGCTAGAGGAAAGATTCTGCTAGACAACAAGGTTAGACTATGGGAAAAGGTTAGGCTAGGCTAAAATGTTAGGTTAGGGGAAAGGATTAGGCTATGGGAAAAGTTTAGGCTGTGGGAAAATGTTAGGCTAGGCTAAAATGTTAGGTTAGGGAAAAGGATTAGGCTTGGGGAAATGGTTAGATGAGAGGAAAAGGTTAGGTTTTGCTAGGGGAAAAGGTTAGACCTAGGGGAAAAGGTTAGGCTAGGGTAAACGGTTAGGTTAGGGGAAAAGGTTAGGCTGGGGAAAAGGTTAGGTTGGGGAAAAGGTTAGGTTAGGAGAAAAGGTTGGTTTAGGCTTGGAGAAAAGCTTAACCTAGGGGAAAATGTTAGGCCAGAGGAACATGTTAGGACAGGGGAAACGATAAGGCCAGAGGATAAAAAGGGTAGGTTAGGCTGGGAGAAAAGGTTAGGCTGGAAAAAATGTTAGGCTGGAAAAAATGTTAAGCTAGGGGAAACACTTGGGTTAGGCTAGGAAAAAGTATTAGGCTAAGGGAAAAGTTAGGCTAGAGGAAAAGCCTAGGCTAGGCTAAAATGTTAGGTTAAGGGAAAAGGTTAGGCTTGGGGAAAAGGTTAGATAAGAGGAAAAGATTAGGTTAGGGGAAAGGTTTAGGTTATGCTAGGGGAAAAGGTAAAGCTAGGTGAGAATGTTAGGCTAGATCAATAGGTTAGTCTAGGGGAAAAGGTTAGACTAGGGGAAAAAGTTATCTTAGGTTAGGGTAAAAGGTTTGGTTAGGTTAGGCCAAGAGGTTACGTTAGACTAGGGGACTAGGTTAGGTTCAGCTAGAGGAAAATGTTAGGTTAGGGGAAATGATTAGGTTTGGCTAGGGAAAAATGTTAGGCTAGAGAAAAATGAAAGAGTACAGGAAAAGGTTAGACTAGAAGAAAAGTTTAAGGTAGGGCAAAAGGTGAGGGTAGTGGAAAGGGTCAGGCTAGGGAAAACGTTAGGCTAGGAGAAAAGTTTGGGCTAGGAGATACTTTAGGCAAGGGAAAAGGTTACACTATGGAAAAGGTTAGGTTAGGGGCAAAGATTAGGCTAGAGGCAAAGGTTAGGCCGGGAAAATGTTAGGCTAGGGGCACATGTTAGAAGAGAGGAAAAGGTTATGTGAGGGGAAAAGTTTATGTGAGGGGTAAAAATTAGGTTAGTTTAGGCTGGGGAAAATGTTAGGATTGTGAAAAAATTAGGCAAGGGAAAAGATTAGACTAGGGCAAAAGTTCAGGTTAAAGAATTTTTTTGGTAGGGGGAAAGGTTATGCAAGGGACAAAGGTTAGGTTAGAGGGAAAGGCTAGGAGAGAGGAAAATGTTAGGTAAGGGGAAAAGGTTAGGTGAGGGGAATAGGTTAGGTGAGGGGAAAGGTCAGGTGAGGGATAAAGATTAGGTGAGAAGAAAAGGTTAGGTGAGGGGAAAAGGTTAGGTGAGGGGAAAGGTTTAGGCTATGTAAACAGAACAAGTTAAGTTAGGTTTGGGGGAAATGGTAGGTTAAGCTAGGGGAAATAGGTTAATGAAAAGTTTAAGCTAGGGTAAATGTTCAGTATGGGGAAAAGGTTAGGCTGGGGAAAAGCTTAGGCTAGGGGAAAGAGTTAGGTTAAGGGAAAAGTTTAGGTTGTGTGAGCAGGAAAGGTAATTTTAGGCGAGGGGAAAAGGTTAGGTTAGGTCGGGGAAATGGTAAGGTTAGGCTAGGGGGAAAGGTTAGGTTAGGCCTGGGGAAAAGGTTAGGTTAGGCCAAAAGGTTAGGTTAGGCAAAAACGTTAGGTTAGGTTAGGCGAAAAGTTTAGGTTAGGTGAAAAGGTTAGGTTAGGCGAAAGGTTAGGTTAGGCAAGGGGAAAAGTTTAAGCTAGGGTAAAACGTTAGCCTGGGGAAAAGGTTAGGCCAGGAAAAAGATTAGGCCAGGGTAAAGGTTAGGCTATAGAAAACGTTTAGGCTAACAGGAAAGGTTAGGTTGGGGGAAAAGGTTAGGATAGGGGAAAATGTTAGGCTAAGGGAAAAGTTTATGCTAAGGGCAAAGGTTAGGCTAAGGGCAAAGTTTAGGCTAAGGGAAAAGACTAGTCTTGGGGAAAAGGTTAGGTTAGGGGAAAAGGTTAGACTAGGGGAAAATGTTAGCTTAGGTTAGGGTAAAAGGTTAGGTTTGGGGAAAAGGTAATATTAGGGTAAAAGGTTAGGCTGGGAAAAAGGTTAGACTAGGGCAAAAGGTTAGGCTAGGGGAAGAGGTTAGCTTAGGTTAAGGTAAAAGTTTAGGTTAGGTTAGGGCAAGAAGTTAGGTTAGGTTAGGGCAACAGCTTAGGTTAGGCTAGGTCAGGTGAATAGGTTAGGTTCAGCTAGAAGAAAATGATAGGTTAGGGTAAACGGTTATGTTAGGCTAGGGGAATAGGCTAGACTAGAGGAAAATGTTAGGGTAGCAGAAACGGTTAGGTTAGGTCAGGGGAAAAGGTTAGGCTAGGGGAAAAGGTTAAGGTGGAGAAAGGTTAGGTTAGGGGAAAGGGTTAGGCTGGAGGTAAAGGTTAGGCTAGGGGCAAAGGTTTACGTGAGGGGAAAAGGTTAGGTTAGGAGAAAAGGTAACATTAGGTGAAAAGGTTAGGTTAGTTGAAGAGGTTAGGTTAGACCAGGGAAAATGTTAGGTTAGGTGGAGAGGTTAGCCTCCAGGAATAGGTTTGGCTAGGCCAAAAGGTTAGGCTAGGGGAAAAGGTTAGGTTAGAAGAAATGGTTAGGATGGGAAAAAGTTTAGGCTAGGTGAAATGTTTAGGCTAAGGTAAAAGGTTAGGCTAGGGGAAAAGGTTAAATTTGTAAAATAGGTTAGGTTATGGGTAAGGGTTAGGTTAGAGGAAATGGTTAGGTTAGGGGACAAGGCTAAGTTAAGCTAGGTAACAAGGCTAGGTTAAGCTAGGTGAAAAGATTAGGCTATGGGGAAAAGACTAGGCTAGGAGAAAAGGTTAGGCTAGGCGAAAAGGTTTAGCTAGGGGAAGAGATTACGCTAGGAGAAGAGGTTAGGTTAGTTAAAGAGGTTAGGCTAGGGTAAAAGGTTAGGTTAGGCAAAAAGATTAAGGTAGGATAAAAGGTTAGACCAGGGGAAAAGGTTAGGCCAGAGGAAAATGTTAGGCTAGGGGAAAAGTTTAGGTTAGGTTAGCAGGTTAAGATTGACTAGGGGAAAATGTTAGTCCAGGTGAAAGGTTAGGCCAAGCGCAAAGGTTAGGATAAGGGAAAAGGTTAGGCCAGGGGAAAACGTTAGGACTGGAGAAAAGGTTACACCAAGGGAAAAGATAGGTTAGGCCAGGGGAAAAAGTTAGGGCAGGGGAAAAGGTTATGCCAGGGGAAAAAGTTAGGGCAGGGGAAAAGGTTACGCCAGGGGAAAAGATGGGTTAGGCTAGTGGAAAAGGTTAGCTTAGGGGAAAAGTTAGGCGAGGGGAAGAGGTTAGACAAGGGGAAAAATTTAAGCTAGGGGAAAAGGTTAGGCTGGGGAAAAGTGTTAAGATAGGGGAAAACTTAGGATGGAGGGATAGGTTAGACTAGGGGAAAAGGTAAGGTTAGGCAAAGTTTGGGTTAGGCAAAAAGATTAGGTTAGGCAAGGGGAAAGGGATACTCTAGGGAAAAATGTTAGGCCAAAGGAAAAGGTTAGGGTATGGCAAAAGGTTAGGCAATGGGAAAATGTTACGTTATGGGAAAAGGTTAGGTTTAGCTAGGGGAAAATCTTATGCTAATCTAGGGGAAAATGTTAGTCTATGGAAAAGCGTTAGGCAATGGGAAACGGTTAGGCCATGGGAATAGGTTAGGCTAGGGCAAGTGGTTAGGCTAGGAGAAAAGCCTTACTCTTTCCCCTATCCTAACATTTTGCCCTACCCTAACCCTTTCCCATAATTTAACCTTTAACCCTAGACTAACCTTTCCCCAAAGCTATCCTTTTCCCCTAGCCTAGCCTCTTCTCCAAGCCTAACCTTTTCACCTAGCCTTACCTTTTCCCCTGGCTGAAACTTTTCCTCTAGACTACCCTTTCCCCAGCCTAACGTAATCTTTTTGCCTAACTTTTCCCGCCAGCTTAACCTTTTACCCTAGCCTAACCTTTTCCCCTTGTCTATCATTTCCCCCTTTCTCCCTTTCTCTCTCCCCTCCTCTCTCCCGTCCACCTCTCCTTTCCCCTTCTTTTCCTTCTCTGTCTCCCCTTTCTTCTCCTCCCTCCTCTCCATCTCCCCTCGGATTCTTCCTCCCCCAACTTCTCTCCTTTTCTTTCCTCCCTCTCCTTTCCCCCATGTTTTGTTTTGTTGTCTGTCCCCTGCTTCTAGACTGTGAGGCCACTGTTGGGTAGGGATTGTCTCTATATGTTGCCGACTTGTACTTTCCAAGTGCTTAGTACAGTGCTCTGCACACAGTAAGCGCTCAATAAATATGACTGAATGAATGAAATGAATGCTAACCCAACGTTTTTCCTCTAACCTAACCATTTACTCTGCTCTATCTTTTCCCCTAGCCTTTTCCTCTATCCTAACCTTTTCCCCTAGCCTACCCTTTTTCCCTAGTCTAAGCGTAACCTTGCCTAATCACCTAACCTAACCTTTGTGCTAAACCTCACCTTTTTGCCTAACCTAAACTTTTCCCCTAGCTTATCCTTTGACATAATCCTAACTTAACCCTTTGTCCTAACCTAACCTTTTCACATAGCCTAAACTTTTACCCTAGCCCACCTTTTACCCTAGCCTAAACCTTTCACCTGACTTAACGTTTTCCCCTGGCCTAACATTTTCCCTGAGCCTAACCTTTTCCTATAATCTAAACTTTTCCTTAACATAACTTTTTCTCGTATCTGAACATTTTCCCTTAGCCTAACCTTTTCCCCTAGGCTAACATTTTCCCTTAGCCTAACTTTTGCCCTGGCCTAAACTTTTCCCCTGGCCTTACCTTTTCCCCTGGTATAACACTGTCCCTAGCCAAACATTTTCCCCTAGCCTAACCTTTTCCCCTGGAAAAATCTTTTCCCTTTGCCTTATCTTTTCCCCTGGACAAAACTTTTTCCCTGGCTTGACCTTTTTCCTTACCCTAACCTATTCATCCATCCTAACATTTTCTCTTAGCCTAATCGTTTCCCTTAGCCTAACCTTTTCCCCAAACCTTAAATTTTCCCCTAGCCTAACCTTTTACCCTAACCTAATATTCTCCCCTGGCTTAACCTTTTCGCCTAGCCTAACGTTTTCCCATAGCCTAGCCTTTTTCAGTAGCCTAACCTTTTCCTGTAAACTGACCTTTTCCCCTAGCATAACCTTTTATCCCATCCTAGCCTTTTCACCTAGTCTAACATTTTCCCATGGCCTAACCTTTTCCCTTAGCCTAATCTTTTCCCCTAGCTTAACCATTTTCGCTAGTCTAACCATTTTCGCTAGTCTGACGTTTTCCCTCAGCCTAACCTTTCCCCATAGCCTAATCTTTTCCCTTAGCTTAACCTTTTCCCCTACTTAACCTTTTCCACTTACCTTACATTTTCCCCTAGCCTAACAGTTTCCGCTGGCCAGACAGTTACCTATATGCCTTACCGTTTTCCCAGACAAATCTTTTCCCCTGAACTAACCAAACCCATTCCCCTAAACAAACTTAACCTTTTCCCCTAACGTAACCTAACCTCTTTCTTTAGCCTAACCTTTTCCCATAATCTAACATTTTCCCTAGCCTAACTTTTTCTCCTAGCCTAAAGTTTTTCCCTAGCCTAATCTTTTTCCCCAGCCTAAGCTTTTCTCCTAGCCTAACCGTTTCTCCTAGCCTAATCTTTACCCCTAACCTAACCTTTTCCCCCCAGTCTAAGCTTTTCCCCTAGGCTAACCCTTTCTCCTAGCCTATCCCTTTCCACCCAGACTAACCTTTTCCCCTAGACTATCTCTTTCTCCTTACCTAACCTTTTCCTCTAGCCTAAACTTTTCACCTAACAAAATATTTTTGCCTCATATAACCTTCTCCCATAAACTAGCCTTGTCGTGTAACCTAAACTTTTCTCCT
The DNA here is from genome assembly GCF_015852505.1 of Tachyglossus aculeatus. Classification (NCBI taxonomy): domain Eukaryota; kingdom Metazoa; phylum Chordata; class Mammalia; order Monotremata; family Tachyglossidae; genus Tachyglossus; species Tachyglossus aculeatus. Next base: position 317,792 of record NC_052096.1, on the reverse strand, counting down.
GACCTAAGCTAATCTTTTTCTCTAACCTAACCTAATCTTTGTCCCTAACCTAATCTTTACCAGAGCCTAGCTTTTTCCTTAGCTTAACATTTTCTCCTGGCCTAACCTTTTCCCATAACTTAACCTTTTTTCCCTCACCTGGCCTTTTCTGGTAACCTAATCTTTTCTTCTAGCCTTACCTTTTCCCCTAGCCTAATCTAACCTTTTTGCCAAATGTAATCTTTTTACCTACTTAACCTTTTTGCATAACCTAACCTTTTCACTTAACCTAGTTTTTTCACCTTATCTAAACTTTTCCCTTAGCCTAACATTTTCCCTTAGCCTAACATTTTCCCGTAGCCTAACCCTTTCCCTTAGCCTGACCTTTTCCCGTAGCTTAATCTTTTCCCCTAGCCTAACCTTTTCCCCTAGCCTAACCTAACTTTTTCCCCTAAACTAACCCAAACTTTTCCCCTAACCTAACCTACCGTTTCCCTCTAGCCTACCCTTTGGCACTAGCATAAACTTTTCCCTACCCAGCCCATTCCCCTATGGTAACTTTTACCCCTAGCCTAAACTTTACCCCTAGCCTAAACTTTATCCCTAGCCTGATCTAACTTTTTCATGTAATCTAACTTAACTGTTTGCCTAACCAAACCTACCCTTTTCCCCAAACCTATCCTAACCTAGCCTTTTCTCCTAACCTAAGCTTCTACTTAACCTAACCTTTCCCCTTGACTAACCTCTTCCCCTGACCTAACCTTTTCCCCTAACCTAAACTTTTTCCCTAGCCAAATCTTTTCCTAGGATAACATTTTCCCCTAGCCAAAACATAACATTCTCACTGAGCCTAACATTTTCAACTAGCTTAACTTTTACCTCTATCCTATCATTTTCCTCTAGCCTAACATTTTGCCTTAGCCTAACCTTTTCCCCTGACCTACCCTTATCTTTTAACCCAACCTAATCTTTTCGCCTAATGTAACCTTTTTGCCTAACCAAATATTTTCTCCTAGCCTAACATTTTCCCTTATCCTATCCTTTTCTCCTAACCTAACGTTTTTTCCAAGCTAACATTTTCCTTTAACTTAACTTAACATTTTTGCATAACCAAACCTTTTCGTCTATCCTAGCCCTTCCCCCAACCTAACCCTTTCCTCTAGCATTACCTGTTTCCTTAGCCTAACCATTTACCCTAGACTAACCTTTTCCCTTAGCCTAACATTTACCCCTAGTCTAACTTTTTCTCTTATCTCAAACCTTTCTTTTAGCCTAACTAACCCTTTCCCCTAGCCTGATCTTTTCCCTACCCTAACCGTTTCCCTACCCAACCTTTTCCCCTACCCTAACCTTTTTCCCTACCCTACACCAATCTTTACCCCAGCCTAACACTTTCCCCTAGCCTGACCTAACTTTTTAGCGTAGACCAGCTTAACCTTATGCCTAACGTAATATAACCTTTCCCCTTAAACTATCCTAGCCATTTCAACTAATCTAATGTAACCTTTTCACTTAACCTAACTTTTCCCCTTGCCTAACCTTTTCCCGTAACCTAACTTTTTCCCCTAACCTAACGTAACCTTTTCCTTTAGCCTAACCTTTTGCACTAGCATAACCTTTCCCTCTAACTTAACATATTTCTTTATGCTAAACTTTACCCCTAGACTAATCTTTACCCTAGTCTAGCCTTTTCCCCTACCCTGACCTAACTTTTTCACATAACCTAACTTAACCTTTTGCCTAACCTAACCTAACCCCCTAACCTATCCTAGCCTTTTCACCTAACCTAAGCTTTTCACTTAACCTAACCTTTTCCCTTGCCTAACCCTTTCCCCTAGCCTAAACTTTCCCCCATCCTAACCTTTTCCCTTAGCCTAACTAACCTTTTCCCCTAACCTAAACTTTTTCCCTAGCTGAACCTTTACCCCTAGGATAACTATTCCCCTGGCCTAACCTAACTTTTTTGTCAAACCTAATCTCTTTGCCTAATGTAACCTTTTCACCTAACCTAACCTTTTCTCCCAGCCTAATCTTTCCCTAATCTTATATTTTCCCCAGCCTTACAATTTTTCCAGCCTAGCATTTTCCCGTTGCCTAACCTGACCTCTTTGCCTAACCTAGCCATTTCCCCTAACCTAAACTTTTCCTCTAGCGTGACCTATTCCCCCAGCCAAACCGTTTCCTAGCTTAACCTTTTTCCCTGCCTAACCTTTTCCCCTAGCCTAACCTTCTGCCCCAGCCTAACCATTTCCCCTAGACTAGCCTTTTCCCCTCGTCTAGCCATTTCCCCTAGTCTAATCTTTTCCACTATCCCCAACTTTTCCCTTAGCCTCACTAAATTTTTCTCCTAAGCTAACAATTCCCCCTTGCCGAACCTTTTCCCTGAGCCCAACCTAATCTTTTCCATTATCATAAGCTCACATTTTCCCCAACCTAAACTAACCTTTTCCTCTACCCTAAACTTTTGCCCAAGTCTAATCCTTTCACCTACCCTAACCTATTCCCCTGTGTTAATCTTTACCCCTAAGCCTAACTCTTACCCCTAAGCTAACCTTTTCCCCTAGCCTAACCTAACTTTTTGACATAAACTAACTTGTACTTTTGCCTGATGTAACCTAACCTTTTCCCCTCACCTTTCCTTTTCACCAAATCTAATGTAACCTTTTCACTTAACCTAACTTTTCCTCTTGCCTAAGCTTTTCCCCTAGCCTAATCTTTTCCCCTAGTCTAACCTTTTCCACTATCCCAAACTTCTCCCTTAGCCTAACTACCCTTTCCCCTAACTTAACCTTTTCCCCAAGCCTAACTAACCTTTTCCCCTACCCTAAACTTTTCTCCTAGCCTAACCGAGCTTTTGGCATAAACTAGCTTACCCTTTGGCCTAATGTAAGCTACCCTTTTCCCCTAACCTATTTTATCCTTTTCACCAAATCTAACATAACCTTTTCACTTAACCTAACCTTTCCCCTTGCCAAATCTTTTCCCCTAGCCTAACCTTTTCCCGTAGCCTAATATTTTCCCCTAGTCTAATCTTTTCCCCATCCCAAACTTTTCCATTAGCCTAACTAACCTTTTCCCCTAACCTAAACTTTTCCCCTAGCCTCAGTGACCTCGTCTGTAAAATAGGGATTAAGACTCTGAGCCCCATGTGGGACAGGGACTGTGTCCAACTCGACTTACTTGTATCCACCCCAGCACTTAATTCAGTGCTTAACACATAGGAAGCACTTAAACACCACAGTTATTAGTATTATCTCCTCAAAAGTCTCCAGTGGCTACCAATCAATCTACACATCAGGCAGAACCTCCTCACACTCGGCTTCAAGGCTCTCCATCACCTCACCCCCTCCTACCTCACCTCCCTTCCCTCTTTCTACAGCCCAGCCCGCACCCTACCCTCCTCTGCCACTAATCTCCTCACCGTGTCTCGTTCTCACCTGTCCCACCGTCGACCCCCGGCCCAAGTCATCCCCCTGGCCTGGAATACCCTGCCTCTGCCCATCCACCAAGCTAGCGCTTTCCCTCCCTTCAAGATCCTACTGAGAGCTCACCTCCTCCAGGAGACCTTCCCAGACTGAGCTCCTTCCTTCCTCTCCCCCTCACTCGTCCCCTCTCCATCCCCTCATCTTACCTCCTTCCCTTCCCCACAGCACCTGTATAGATGTATATATGTTTGTACATATTTATTACTCTATTTATTTATTCATTCATTCATTTATTTATATATTTATTTATTTACTTATTTATTTATTACTCTATTTATTTATTGATTGATTGATTGATTGATTGATTGATTTTACTTGTACATATCTATTCTATTTATTTTATTTTGTTAATATGTTTGGTTTTGTTCTCTGTCTCCCCCTTCTAGACTGTGAGCCCACTGTTGGGTAGGGACTGTCTCTATATGTTGCCAACTTGTACTTCCCAAGCGCTTAGTACAATGCTCTGCACACAGTAAGTGCTCAATAAATACGATTGATTGATTGATTGATTATTATCATTCTCTGGGCCTCAGTAGCCTCATTTGTGAAATGGGGATTGAGACTGTGAACCCCAAGTGGGGAAGAGAATTTATTTGTATCCACCCCACCCCTTAGTGTGGTGACTGGCACGTAATAAGCGTCATTATTATCATTATTATTATTATTACTGGAGAGTGCAGTGGAGGACACAATCTCGCTCTTCATTGGTGAGAGAAGCTGAGAACAGTATGTCCTAGTGGATAGAGCCTGGGCCTGGGAATCAGAAGGCTGTGGGTTCTATTCCTAGCTCTGACGTATGTCTGCATTGTGACCCTGACCAGATCACTTCACGTCTCTGGGCCTCAGTTCCCTATCTGTAAAATGGAGACTAAGAGCATGATACGGACCACGTCCAACCTGATCAACTTGTATCTATTCCAGAATTTACAACAGCACTTGGCACCCAGTAAGCTCTCAACGAGCACTCAGTAAGCTCTTAACGAATACCATAATGATAATGTGACCGTTGTTGGGTAGAGACCGTCTCTGGGATGGGGTGGGGGCAGAGAGGAGGGGAGGGAGGGGGTTGGAAGGGAGGGGTTTAGGGTTGGCGTAGGTACAGAGGGATTCTGGGAAAGGGGTGGGGGGAGGTGTGGGGGTGGTGGAAAAGGAGGGAAATAGCTGGGTGGAAGAGGGGAAGGTGAGGAATGGGACGGGCAGTTGGGAGCAGGGGAATTGATAGTTCATTGTGAGGTCAGAAAGGTAAATGACAGCACAGCGGGTAGTTAACAATTAACATGCAGTAGCAATAATGCAGTAGCAAAAATAAAATAAGTAGATGGTGACATCACAGAGAGCAGTTAATTAACAGGCGATGACAATAATGAAATAAGCAGAAGATGACATCACGGAGAGCAGTTAGCAATTAATATGCGTTGGCAATATAATAAGCAGGCGATGACATCACAGAAAGCAGTTAACAATTAACATGCAATGGCAATAAAATAAGCAAGCGATGACATCACAGAGAGATGTTAACAATTACCACGCAATAGCAATAAAATAAGCAGATGATGACATCAAAGAGAGCAGTTAACAATTAATACGCGATGGCAATAATAAAATCATTCATCTATCTCACCCCCGACCCCTTTTCCCCATCCTGCCCCTGACCAGGAGCTCCCCCGCCCTGTACACCAGAACACAACTTTCTCCATCTTTGAAGTCTTATTAAGGTCACATCTCCAGGAGGCCTTTCCCAAATGAGCCCTATTTTTCCTGGCTCTCTCTCCCCTTCTGCACCATCTTAGCACTTGGATCTGGGACCTCTGGCGGGGTCTGATCTTTGACCCACCCTTAACCCCCCAGCATTTATGTACATATATTTAAATTACAGACTATTAATTATGCATTCATATAAATGTCTGTCTCCCTCTCTAGATGGTAGGCTTGTTGTTGGCGGGGAATGTGTCTGCCATCTCTGTTGTATTGGATTCTCCCAAACACTTAATACAATGCTCCCTCCCCATCAACTCTTGACCATTGGCTTAAAAACGTCTCACCAGCTTTCCCCATCTCACCCACGACCTCTCTCCATCCCACCCACCAGCTCTCCCCATCCCACCCACCTGTTCCCCCACTTCACACTTTTCACTCCTCTTCCCAAGATCACCCTCCAATTGTACCTAGCTCTTGCCTCCCAACTCTGACCCTCAACCCTTCTCTAGATCATGCTACTGTTTCCTTAACCCGAAATTCCCTCCGGTCCAATTCCCTTACCTTCAAAGCCACCCTAAAATCTCATCTTTCTGAGAAGTTTTCTTGATTAATTCACCTCAACCCACAATCTAGTCAATTTAACACCTCTCTTACCCGTTATGAGTGCATTCCTATCCTGCACATATGGATCTACTTTCTATGTATCTGTTTGCATATTTACTTGCACTGCAATTATTTATATATTTCCTCCTGATCCATTTTACAACTTCCTGCTATGTGCTTGTACTTTATCCTGCTCCCTCTGTTTTTTAAAGGTATTTGGTAAGTGCTTACTGTGTGTCGACCACTGTTCTAAGTGCTGGTCAGGTCAGACACAATCTCTGTTCCACATGGGACTCACAGTCCAAGTATTGAATCCCCATTTTACAGTTGAGGAAACTAAGGCACAGAGAAATGAAATGACGTTCAAGATCCCACAGCAAGCAAGGGGCAGAGTTGGGATTAGAACCCAAGTTCTTGGGCTTTCAAATCTGTGCTCTTTCCACTAGGCAACACTGCTTCTTTTCCAGTAAACTATTAAATCCTTGGAGACAGGGGTTTTATGTCTTCCCTTTTTATGGTATTCGCTAAATGCTTACTATATGCCAGGCACTGTTCTAAGTACTGGGATAGATGCAAGCTAATCAGGTTTAACACAGTGCTTGTCCGACATGGGGCTCACAGTCTGAGCCCCCATTTCACAGATGAGGTAACTGAGGCACGGAGAAGTTAAGTGACTTTCTCAAGGTCACACAGCAGAGAAATGGCAGAGCCAGTATTGGAACCCACATCCTCTGACGCCCAGGTCCTATTATCACTAGGCCATGCTGCTTCTTAGTATAAGGTATAGTAGAATATAGATAAATATCTATCTCTATCTATACCTATCTCTATGTCTATATTTATATCTATCTATCCTTATATCTACCTACTCTCTCTAGACTGTCAGCTTGTTATGGACAGGGAACATATCTGCTAATTCTGTTGTATACAATGCTCTGCACACAGTAAGTACTCAATAAATCTTCACCGTGTTATGGTCTAGGGTAGATCCAGGATAATCAGATCGCACACATTCCCTCATCCACATGGGGCTCACTGTCTAGGAGGGAGGAAATGTGCCGATATTTTGTCCCCAGTTTCCAGATAGGGAAATCAAGGCTTGGTGCAGTGGGAGGGCTGAAATTAGAACCTCAGTCTCGTAATTAATCAATCATTCAATGGTATATCTTAAGTGTTTACTGTATGCAGAGTATAATACCGCGGGTTTGGGGGAGTAATAATAATTACTGTGGTATTTGTTGAGTGCTTGCAGTGTGCCATACATGGTACTTAGCATTGGGATGAGACAAGCAAATTAGGTTGGACACAGTCCCTGCCCAACCTGGGGCTCACATTCTCAAACCCCATTTTACAGAGGAGGTAACTGAGGCACAGAGAAGTCAGCTGACGTGCCCAAGGTCACACAGCAGACACGTGGCGGAGTTGGGACTAGCACTCATGAGCTTCTGACTCCTAGGCCCGTGCTCTATCCACTATGCCAGTTGGTAGGCATGTTTCCTTCTTGCAAGATGCTTATGGCCTCGAGGGATAGACAGGCATTAAAATAAATTACAACCCGGCCTGCACACTCCGCTCCTTTTATTGCTAACGTCTTCACTGTGTCTCGTTCTCGCCTGTCCCGCCGTCGACCCCTGGCCCATATGCTACCTCTGGCCTGGAATGTCCTCCCTCCTCACATTCGCCAAACTAGCTCTCTTCCCCACTTCAAAGCGTTACTGAGAGCTCATCTCCTCCAGAAGGCCTTCCCAGAATGAGCTCCCATTTTCCTTTAATCCTCCTCTCCTCCCTATTGCCCCTACTCCCTCCCTCTGCTCTAACCTCTCCCCGTCCCACAGCACTTGTGTATGTATGTACATATTTATAATTCTATTTACTTTATTAATGATGTGTATATATCTATAATTCTATTTATTTATTTTGATGCTACTGATGTCTGTCTACTTGTTTTGTTTTGTTTTCTGTCTCCCCCTTTCTAGACTGTGAGCTCGTTGTTGGATAGGGACTGTCTCTATCTGTTGCCGAATTGTGCTTTCCAAGAGGTTAGTCCAGTACTCTGCACGTAGTAAGTGCTCAATAAATACGATTGAATGAATGAATGAATGAATTATGGAAATGGACATAAGTGCTGTGGGCTGAGGTTGGGGCAAAAAAAAAAAAAAACAAGTGCTGAAAGGGTACAAATCCAAGTTCACAGGTGAAGCAGGAGGAGAAAGAGTAATGGAAATAAGGACTTAGTCTACGAAGACCTCTTGGAGGAGATGGGATTTTATACCTGGGATTGTTGGTGAGAAGGCGAGGGGAAGGAGGTGGTGTCCTAGGGGAAGAAAATCTGGGAGCCGGAGACTGGACATATCCCGGAATAGGCCATCGGGTGTAGGGGAGGAGAAGGAAGAGGAAGCAAATGGCCGAGACCAAGAGTGAACCGCAAATCAGACTAGGAAGAAGGCATAGAGACAGAAAGGTAGTGACCGCAGTGAGGCTGACTGGAGTTTCTCCGTGTGAGACACACGTCAGTGTGATGGGTCATATGTTCCCCATGGGAAGTCGCGTAGGGCAGGACCGCTACCCTGACCTTGGGGCCAGGCCCCAGAGATACCAGCCCCTAGGGAATCCCGCCCCGAATAGGACATAATGAGGCCCCTCAGCCCAACGTGTGGCCCGCCCGCAGGGGGAATCCCCCAGTAGCGGCAGGGAGTTTTTCCAGAAAGGCCCAGCCTTGCTGAGAACCTGTCATGGGAGGGAGGGAGGGAGGGAGGGAAGAGGAGCCGAACCCTTTACATCTTCCAGAGACCCTCCTGTCAGGGAGCTGAGGGGACGGGGGTGGATGAAGGACAGCAGAGACCAGCGCCTGCTCACTCCAGACTGACCGGTGAGTCTGGACTGGGGAGAATACAGATGGGAATGGGTTTACGGGCGTGCCAGCGGTGACAGAGAACAAGAGAAAGCTCTCCCGTTTCTCACATCTCCACGTGTAACACATTTCTCTCTCCACGGCCTCTCCATCTCTTTCCATCCGCCGGATCTCCTGGGTTGGCGGCGGGGATAGACGGGGTCGGATCGATGAAAAATGTTCCCAGAAGAACAGTCTCCATATACCCTGACAGACCTGGTTATTTCTTCTATACAATGGCGTTTATTGAGCCACTACGATGTGCAGAGCTCTGAAAGAAAAGAGTGGGTATGTCCTCCTCCCAAACAGGGGCTTACAATCTAAAAACAAGGGGTGAAGGGGAATCCGACACGTATCTGATTCCCCTTGTTCCTGATTGGGTGGGTGGTGGAAGGCAAAGTGGACCTAGATGGGTTTAGGGCAATTCTGTCAGTTCAGAACCCATACTGGATGGGGTCTTTTGGACTATAATAATAAAATAATAATAAAATAATAATAATAATAATAATTATGATTGTGGTATTTGTTAAGTACTTAGCATGTGCCAGGGCACTATACTAAGCGCTGGGAGGGATACGAGAAAATCGGGTTGGACAGAGTCCCTGTCCCATGTGGCACTCACCGTCTCAATCCCCATTTTACAGATGAGGGAACGGAGGCACAGAAAAGTGAAGTCACTTGCCCAATATCACACAGCGGACAAGTGGCAGAGCTGGGATTAGAACCCAGCATGTTTTGACTCCCAGTTCTGTGCTCTATTCCTAGGCCACGCTGCTTCTCTAATCCAGAAAATATCTCTAGCACAGGAAATTAAGACAAGAACCTGGAGTTGACTCTTTATCCAGAACCTCCCCATTTTCAACTGGTCTGTCCCCTCCTGGTCTGATTCCTTCGTGTAGGGTTTATTTTTATTATCAGATCTCAGCCTTCCCCTGTCTCCGTCGCCAATTCTCATGGCTCTGAAGCACCTCTGGGTTCTGAGGGGCCTCAGAGAGGAACATTGACTCTTTCATTCATTCTATCGTATTTATTGAGCTCTTACTGTGTGAAAAGCACTGTACTAAGGCTCTAGACCTCATTGAGTGTGTGAGGAAGGAGGCATTTTTTAATGATATTTGCTAAGCATGTATTATGTGCCAGGCACTATATTAAGCGCTGGTGTGGATACAAGATAGTCGGGTCAGACACAGACTCTCTTCCACCTAGGGCTCACAGTCTTAAACCTTATTTTACAGATGAGTTAACTGAGGCACAGAGAAGTGAAGTGCCTTGCCTGATGTTGCATAGCAGAAAAGTGGTGGAGCTGGGAATAGCACCCAGGTCCTCTGACTCCCAGGACCATGCCCTTTCCACTAGGCCATGCTGCTTTTCCATGTGGGAAGGGAGTGTTGTCTTGTAACCTCCTATACGCTTAGTATAATGCTCTGCACACAGTAAACACTCAATACATATCGTTGATTGCTTGAATTCACTCATTTACTCAATCGTCTTTATTGAGTGCTGTATGCAAAGGACTTTTCCTTCATCTGCGGATCTGTTATTATTTTATATCCTGCCACCCCAACAAGATTCTAAACTGCTCCTTGTCCCTGTAGATGGTGTCGGAAATTTCCAGGAAATGTTCAGTGTCACCAAGGTGATGGAATTCTTGTTCCTCGGATCCCCGGAGGTCCAGGAGCTGCAGCTGGTCCAGGCCGCGCTGTTCCTCCTGGTCAACCAGGCGGCCCTGACGGGGAGTCTCCTCATCGTCGCAGTCACAGCCCTCGACCAGTGCCTCCACACCCCTATGCACTTCTTCCTCAGGAACCTGTCCATCCTCGAACTCTGCCTCATCTCCGTCACCATCTCCCACACCATCCACAACTCCCTGACCGACCGTAGATCCATTTCCTTCCTGGGTTATGCCACCCAGGACTTCTCGATTGCTCTGTTTGGTAGTTCAGAGCTGTTCGTCCTCATGGCGATGTCCTATGGACCGCTACGCTCCCATCTGCCTCCCCCTGTGCTACGAGGTCCTCATGGACCAAGGGGCTAGTGGAAAGATGGCCGCCGCCTCATGTCTCGGTGGGGGAGTGATGCCATCCTCTGGGACGTTCTCCCTACCCTTTTGCGGGTCCTTCCTGATCCCACAGTTCTTCTTTGATATCGCCTCTGTGGTCCGACTCTCCTGCTCCAAAACGCACCACGTCATCGATGTGATCATTGTCACAGGAGTCCTTTTGGGCGTCTTCTGCTTCATGCTCATCGTCATACATGCGCATCTTCTGGGCCGTGCTGAGGATGCCGGCCGCCGAGGGTCAGGCCAAAGCCTTTTCCACCGGCCTGCCTCGCCTTGACGTCACGACTGTATTTTTCACTATGGCCGCCTTCAGTACCTTACATCCACCCTCAGACTCCGCCTCAGCTCTGGACCTGCTGGTGTCCGTGTTCTTCCCAGTGGTGCCCCCTGCCCTGCCTCATCTAAAGCCTGAGGAACCGGGACATGAAGGCCGCCTTTGGGAGGATCCTGGTTGGGAGTCAGAGTCCTTTCCACCCAGGATAGAAAGTTCCTAATGATGCTTTGATCCTTTCATTTCTTTCTCCTTGGATTGACTCTGAGTAAGGCTCATCCCTCTTGAGAAGCAGCATTTCCTAGTGGAAAGAGCACGGAGCTGGGAGTCAGGGGACCTGGGTTTTAATCCCTGCTCTGTCACGTGTCCACCGTGTGACCTTGGGCAAGTCACTTAATTTTTCTGGGCTTAAGTTACTCCATCTGTAAAATGGAGATTAAATCCTACTCCCTCCTACTTAAACTGTAAATGGGACACGGACTGTGCCCAACTCCATTATCTTGTTTCTACCTCTGCACTTAAACAGTCCATTGCACATAGCTCTTAACAAATGCTATTATTATTATTACCTCCATCTTTCAGGGTGCCCTATTGTGCTTGGTTATTTTTCTGTTCTCACCTCTCCAGGCAGCATCAACTGCGCTAAGCGCTTGGTGGTGATCTGCACACAGTAACCCTTCAATAAATATAATTGAATTGATCAATCAATGACCTGCATTTATTGAATACTGACTTTGATCTGAGTGCTGTACTAAGCACTTGGGAGAATCCCTCTGCTCTACCTCCTCCCCCTTCCCACAGCACTTGTGTATATTTGTACATATTTCTTACTCTGTTAATTTTATTAGTGATGTGTATATATTTATAATTCTATTAATCTAATTTGATGGTATTGATACCTGTCTACTAGTTTTTTTTTCTGTGTCCCCCCTTCTATACTGTGAGCCCATTGTTGTGTAGGGATTGTTTCTATCTGTTGCCAAATTGTATTTTCCAAGCCCTTAGTACAGTTCTCTGCACACAGTAAGCACTCAGTGAATATAACTGAATAAATGAATGAATAATATAACAGACGCATTCCCTCTCAAAGCGATATTACAGTCTAGATAGGGAGACAGAAATTAATATCATTAAATATATTACAGATATGTATATGTGTGTTCTGGAACTGGGTGGGTAAGACAAGGAGCAAATCAGGGTGACACAGAAAGGGGTGGGAGAAAAGGAAATGAAGGTTTAGCCAGGGAAGGCCTCTTGGAGGAGATGTGTCTTACATGTAACACTGCAAAGTAAGTGGAGTTGAAGATTTACAGTGAGGGTGGGAATTGAATACCTCAGTGGTGATGAGGCAGTCTGCTAGGTTGTCATGACTATAAGGTTGTGAGTCAGGGAAGGATTCTGTAGAACAAGATCATAATAATAAGAATAATAATATTGGTATTTCTTAAGCACTTACTATGTGGCAAGCACTGTTCTAAGCTCTGGGGGTAGATACAAGGTAATCGTGTTGTTTCATGTGGGGCTTACAGTCTTCATTGCCATATTACAAATGAGGTACCTGAGGCCCAAAGAAGTGAAGTGGCTTGCCCAAGGCCGTTCGGCAGACCAGTGGCACAGCCGGGATTAGAACCCACGTCCTCTGACTTCCAAGCCCGTGCTCTTACCCCTAAGCCATGGCCTTACGACAGCTGATTGAATGTGCATGTCTGCCTCCAATCTTGACCTTAAAAGTCAGGTGTAAATAACCCCGAGAGAGAGAGAGAGAGCTGGAAGGCTGTGCCTACTTGTACTTGGATGTCTTTTAACCAACCAAAATTCTCACTGCAAGGAAGAAGTTAATGCTGTGTGACCTTGGACAGGTCACTTCAATTCTCTGTGCCTCAAGTTAACTCATCTGTAAAATGGGGATGAAGAGTGTGAACCCTTAGTGAGATAGGGACTGTGTTTAACCATATTCACTTGTACTTATCCTAGCTCTTGGAACAGTGCAAGGCACATAGTACTTTCTTAACAAGAACCATAATAATAATAATAACAAATGGATGCAGAAGGGGCAGAGGGGCTGGTGCACGACAGTGAATCGAGCTGTGGGTAAGAAGGTGGGGAGAAATGAGGGGGGTGGCAGTTGGCAGACGGAGCTTTGTCTTAGAGAGGGCAGGGAGGGAAGCGAGTGGGATCATGAGTGGAAGGGTTAAAGTGAGGTCCGGAGGAGGGAGAACTGGTACACCCAAACCACTTTAAAATGTCCTCCCCACAGCCGTGAAGTGGATGAAGCCGGTGGGTCACTGATAAAAAAACCAAGATGGATACCTCATTGTCATCTCCACAGTTCCTCTGGAGGTTCTTCCCGTGAGACGCACACCAGTGTGACGGGTCACATGGTCCCCAGTGGGGTAGTCACGTGGGGCACGGCTCCACTACCCTACCCAAGGTCCCCAAGGTTCCCAGCGGTACCGGACCCTCCGGGTAGCCAGGCAAGAAAAGTACATAATGGAGCCTCTCAGCCCAGTGTGTGACCCGTCTCCCAGGGGGAGTCCTGCAGGAGCGTCAGGGAGCTTCATCGAGAGCCCGACATGATCCAAGCAGGAATCCAGAAGAACCAGGACCCCGCACACCTCCCGGAGATCCTCCTGTGGCGACGTCTGGGAGCCGAGGGGATGGAGGACCGTTGAAGGACCAAGGGCCTTGTGGGAAGATGGTCACCACCTCATTGCTAGGCGAGGGGCTGTATTCCTTGATGTCATCCTCTGGGACGTTCTCCCTACCTTTCTGAGGGTCCTTCTTGATCCCACAGGTCTTCTGTGATATTGTCTCTGTGGTCCAACCTTCTGCTCCGAAACGCACCTCGTCATCGATGTGATCGTAGTCACCGGAGCCCTTTTAGGCGTCTTCTGCTTCGTCTCCATCGTCGTCTCGAACGTGCACATATTCCAGGCCTTGCTGAGGATGCCGACCACCGAAGGCCGGGCCAAAGCCTTCTCCACTGCCTGCCTCACGTTTCCATCACGACCGTGTTTTTCACCACGGCTGCCTTTAGTACCTTACATCCACCCTCAGACTCCTCCTCAGCTCTGGACCTACTGGTGTCCCTGTTCTATAATATTCAATATTCTACTTCAATATTTAAGTATTAATTCAATCAATCAATCAATCAAATTGAAGTACGACAGAAGGCCAAGGTACATTATTTGCACACAAGGAGTTTACACTTTTCAAAATCATTACAGGTGCCTGTGACAGACAGCCAGTCAGTTTCAAAACTGGAATGAGATCTTGGGGTCCTTTTCTTTTTATTTTGCCAAGTCAATCTGAACAATGGATTCAACCATGACTAACCAAATGGAGAGGGTGCCTATTCCCCCTACCACGATATATCTCCAATCCCCAGAGTTGAAACAGAAAGCTATTATTAATCGTGGAAAGAGAACGATGAGTCTGTTTGAGGCTGTTCTAGAAAAGAGGCCCAGATTGGGAGTCATGTGGGACTGAGCAGGTATTTAGGTTGTGGGGGCCGGGACCACAGACAGCCCATAAACCCGGCCTTCCAAGATTCCCGGATTGCCAGCTGTCTCAGCAGAACTCCGGGCCCGTCCTCCCACGGGGAATCCCCCAGGAAACAACCCGGAGGGGATGGCGCAGCCATCCGGAGAGCCTAGAGGTGGAGGGAGGATCGTGACTGCTCTCACCCTTCGCTCAGACCTTCCTGTCACCATCACCAGCGTCCAAGACCGACGAGATGGCGTGAGCCCCTCTGTCAGCAGATGTCAGTGCTCCCCATCCCAGGACAGGCCCGATGATTCCGAAGAGGAGCAGGGGAACGGCGAGGGGCAGGAAAGGGAACTTTCAATATAAGCCCAGGAAATAACAGGAATTTCCCTGTTCTTTCTTAATAGTGATAATTGTGGTATTTGTTAAGTACTTACCATGTGCCAAACACCATACTCAGTGTTGGAATAGATATAATCAGATTGGACACTGTCCCTGTCCCACATGGTGTTCACCATCTTAAACCCCATTTTACAGGTGAGGAGACTGAGGAACAGAAAAGTTATGTGACCTGCCCGAGGTTGCCCAGCAGGTAAGTGGTGGAACCGGGATTAAGACCAAGGTCCCCTAGAATCCCAGGACCATACTCTTTCCACTAGGCTGTGCTGCTTCTCCAGTTATGTAGTATTATGTGACCACAATCCTTGCAGACGTTTGCAAATACAATAGACTTCTAGGAGTCAGGAATGGTTTCAGTGCCATCCTTAACCAAGGCAGGCTGATTGGAGAAGATGAACAACCTGATTAGCTTCTATCTACTTGAGTGCTTAGTACACTAACTTGAGCATAGTGAGCATGAAAAATTACCATAAAAAACCTCGAGAGTCCCTCCAACCCAAAGGGTTTCTCCAGTCCTGTGCACCTTTCTCTGGAATATTATTCTCATCCCTGTCTTTTCTAAATGTCCTTAGGCAATCAACGCCATTTCCCAGAAATTGACCAATGTCACCGTGAAGACAGAATTCCTGTTCCTGGGATTCTCGGAGATCCGGGAGCTGCAGCTGGTCCACGCCGCACTGTTCCTCCAGGTCTACCTGGTGGCACTGATAGGGAATCTCCTCATCTCCGCCAACACCATCCTGTACAGGTACCTCCAGACCCCCATGTACTTATTCCTCAGGAACCTGTTGCTCATCGACCTTTGCTACATCTCTATCACCATCCCCAATTCCATCTACAACTCCCTCACCAACAAGAGATCCATCTCCCTAGTGGGCTGTGCAGTTCAGATCTTCTCCATGGTCTCGTTTGGCGGCTCATAGGTGTCCGTTCTCATGGTGATATCCTACGATCGCTACGCTGCCATCTGCCTCCCCCGAGCTACGAACGAGGTCGTCATGGCTCGAGGGGCCTGTGGGAAGATGGCTGCTGCCTCCTGGGTCACCGGGGGCCTGTTTGCAAAAATATGTTCAGCTGGGACATTCTCCCTGTCCTTCTGCGGGTCCCATGTCGTTCCCCAGTTCTTCTGTGACGTTCCCCCTCTGCATAAGATCACCTCTTCCGAGAAGCACATCACCAACGATGCGACTGTGATTTTTGGGTAAGCCTTACTTGTCATCTGCTTCATTTCCATCATCACCTCATACGCGCACATCTTCTGGGCTGTTATGAGAATGCTGGCAGCCGAGTGCCTGGCCAAAGCCTTCTCCACCTGCCTGCCCCACCTCGCCGTCATCAGTGTTTTCTACTCTGCTGGTGTATTTGTCTAAATCAAGCCGCCCTCAGACTTCTTCTTGATCGTGGTACTGCTGGTGTCTGTGTTCTACACGGTGGTGCTACCATCCCTGAATCCCGTCATCTACAGCCTGAGGAACCGGGATGTGAAGGCCGCCATGGGCAGTATCCTAAAAGGGTCACTCACCCAGCCTCTGCTCTGGGACAAAATGTCTCCTTCCTTGTGCAAATAATCTCACCCCACCACTAAACAAAGGAATTGACTTTGGACCTAGCCAGATAATTAGCTGTCCTATTGGGTTCACAGAAAACGCTGGACGTTGATGAATTGTCAAAGTCTGAGAAGGAGGTGGCTAAGACTGAAGTATGACTGACAATCCAGTTTTGAGGAGGCATCATTGCCTAAAGGAAGGGGTGTCCCTGTAGACTGTAAACTCATTGTGGACAAGGAAATGAGATTACAGTCTATAGGGACACCCCTTCCTGATGACCTTGTACCTATCCCAGCGCTTAGAACAGTGATTGGCACATAGCAAGTGTTTAACAAATATCATGTTCTTTAGAAAATCTTATCTTGGCCTAAAGTAATAGGAATCGCTCTAGACTTTAAGCTCTAGACTTTAAGGTCTAGACTTTAAGCTCTATTTTATTGAACTTTTCCTTGTGCTTAGTACAGTGCTTGGTCCAGGGTAAGTGCTCAATAAATATGATTGATTGATTGAGACGAGTTCTGATGTCAGCTCTGCTACTGGCTTGCTTTGTGACCTAAGGGCAGGGACTTAACATCTCTAGGATCTCTCTTCCTCTTACACTCTGAGCCCCTGTGGGTCAGGAATTGTGTCTGAACTGATCCTTTCATTTCTGCTCCAGCAAGTGGAACAATTTAGGCACACAACCTCTTAATAAATACAATAATTATATTATTAGTAATGACTATGAAAATATAATGATACGCTCTTTAGCAAGACTCTGGGGGTGGGAATAAAAGTCGGAAAATGGGAGGTGGCATGGGAGAAGGGAACAATGGAGGACTGCAGCTTCATCTGTCTTGTCAAATCCATCTTCTTTCATCAGTCCATCTTCTCATCCTTCCATCCATCCATCCATCCTTCCAACCATTCATCTACCCATCAAGCCAGCCAGCCAGCCAGCCAGCCAGAGCACAGGCTTGGGAGTAAGAGGTAGTGGGTTCTGCTACTTGTCTGCCATTTGACCTTGGACAAGTCACTTCACTTCTCTGTGCCTCATCTGTAAAATGGAGATTGGGACTGTGAGCCCCATGTGGGACAGGGACTGTGCCCAGCCTGGTTACCTTGTATTTATTCCAGCACTTAAAACACTGCTTGGAAAATAGTAAGAGCTTAACAAAGACCATAATTATTACTATTATTATTATCAATGGTATTTATTGACCACATCCTGGCTACAAAGCACTTTAGTAAGCTCTCAGGAGAGTTCAAAAGAAATAAAATGCACTATTACTGCTCTCCAGGAGATTATTATGTAAAGGGGGAGATAGAATAATTTACGAAGAGGAAGAAGGAGAGAAGGGAGAAATGAAAAAGTGGACGAACGCTTGATACAAGAGTACAGCTTACATACTCAGTATGAATAGAGCTTCAACGGATTTGTAATAAGGACAAGTCAAAAGAAGCAGCACTGCTTAGTGGGTCGAGGACGGGCCTGGGATTCATATGGACATGGGTTCTGTCCCAATTCTACCACATATCTGCTGTGTGACCTTGGGCAGCGTTGCTGAACTTCTACGTGCCTCAGTTCCCTCATCTGTAAAATGGGGATTGAGATGTGAACCCCACGGGGGACATCGCCTCTGTCCAATCTGATTAGCTTGTAAATACTCCAGCACTTGGTGTAGTGCCTGATATATAGTAAGCGCTCACAAAGATTGTAAGAAAAAGTTACAGTTGGCTGATTGACTGACAGATTGAATGTCTCAGGTTGTGAATTAGGTGAAACCATTCGCAGTGTCATTGACTGTCATTGAAAACAGGAACCGTTGGGACGTTGAGATGCAGATTCCGTTGTTTCCACGGGAACCCCAAGGGCCGGCACCATCTCTGATGCTGCAGAGACAAGACTCTTGTCTCCCAGAAGCCTCAGGAACCACGTGACCAGAATGTGCTTGGCTTCTCCAGGCCACGAGGTCCCTCGGCAGGACCCCGAGCCATCCTTTAGGGATCCCCCTCAGAGCAGCTCCTGCTTTATCTACAGGGACAGGGCCCCGTATGGAGAGCCTCTCAGGGTCTGAGAGAGCGCAGAGAGGGATTGAGGGCTCCTCTCTGTTCCTTTCTGGCTGACCAAACCCAGGACTCTGAGGGGAAAGCGGGGACCAGTCCAGCCCTGCAGAGGGCAGCGACCCCTAGCCCCATGCTGTCCCGGTGACAGTTACCGGGGGTGAGTGGGATAGAGGGGAAGGTGGGGGGACAAGGATGAGGATGGAAGAGACGGAGCCAGTCTGGGGCCTAAAGGTGGGGTGCAGGTCCCAGCGGGGCAGGGGGGCCAGCAGGAGGGGAGGTGTTTTCCAGTTATGTAACTCCCAACCATCATACACCTCTCCTCCTTCCTCCTCAAACCTCGCTACCATGCCAACTACCCGCCAGGCTACGGTGCTTCAGCACAGTGTCTTCACTTTGGACAGTCAATTTGGCCTTCAGTAGGTTCCAGAATCTCTTGCAGAGGGTAAATGACTGGCAGGGCTGAGAGAGTGTGACTAGCTTTGGACAGCCACTGGTACTATCAGCAATTTCTCCCTGTAAGAGTTCTTCCCAAATGTTTGGAGAAGACAAATAGTGGGAAAGGTTGGAATCCCTACCTTCAATAACTTTCCAATCTACTGGGCTAGGTTGACACATATAATTTACTATCAGTCAATCTATATTGAATAATATTCATTGAGCGCTTACTGTGTGCACTAAGCTCTTGGGAGAGTAATTATAATAATAGTAGTACTTGTTAAGCTCTTACTGTGTCCCAAGCACTGTCCTAAGAGCTGGGGTAGGTACAAGTCAAGCAGGCTGGATACAGTCCTTGTTCCACATGGGGCTCCTAACCCCTATTTTGCAGATGAGGTACCTGAGGTTCAGAGAAGTTAAATGACTTGCTTATGGTCACACAGTAGAACTGAGGTAGAGCCGGAATTAGAACCCAGATCCTTCTGACTACTTCTGACTCGCAAGCCCGTGCTCTACTCATTTTATAACACCATAACAGAAATATTTCCTGCCCCTACTAGAAGGAAAAAATGGAAAGATGTATATGCAATTATTGCGTGCCATTTTACAGATGAGGAAACCGAGGCCGAGAGAAGTGAAGCGACTTGTCCAAGGTCCCACAGCAGCAAAGGGACAAAGGCAGGATTAGAACCAATGTTTTCTGACTCCCACTGTGCTATGCTTGGGAGAGTACATAGAACAGAGCTGGTGAATGTGTATGCTGCCCTCAAAGACCTCACAGTCAAGAAAAGAACTCCTGGGCCCATGCTTTTTCCACCTAATGAGGATGGAAATGAACTGATTCTCGCTTGAGCTAGGTGAAGTGGGATTAGGGAGCTGAGAAATGAATCGGGATAGCTGGTTGAAGGAGGGGGGTGGATTTTAGCATTGCTCAGGATTTGGAAAGAACTGTGATTTCTGTGATTTTGAGTCGATAAGAGAGGGAGTTCCAGGCTAGGATGGAAACGGGGGAGTCGATCACGAATAACATCTAGAAAGTTATTTTGAGAGCTGAGAAGACGTGTTGAACGATGGAAAGGGGGTGAAGTGCAGCCAAAGAGCAGAAAGCCTTCAAGCCGATTGTGAGGTTTTGTTCATTTTGAAAAGACACAATTTGTCATGGGAGGAGGTTGAGGAGAGGAGAGATGTAGGCTGAGCGATGCTTTAGGAAAGAACTAGATGAATGATGAGGTATGCGTGTGTTTGTGTGTGTACAAGTGGGAATGTGATATGTTCACAAATGGAATCAGCATGGTGTATATGTGGGTTTATTTTTGTTTGTTTTATGGTATCGTTAAGTGCTTATTATATACCAGATACTGTACTCTCTTCCTCCCTTCAAAGCCCTACTGAGAGCTCATCTCCTCCAGGAGGCCTTCCCAGATTGAACTCCCCTTTTTACTCTCCTTCTCCTCCCCTCCCATCTCCCCCCTCCATCCCTTTGCACCACCCCTCTCCCACATCACTTGTGTATTTTTGCACATATTTAGTACTGTATTTATTTTATTAATGACGTGTATATAGCTACAATTATATTTATTCTGATGGTAGTGACACCTGTCTACTTGTTCTGTTTTGTTGTCTTTCTTCCCCTTCTAGACTGTGAGCCCGTTGTTGGATAGGGACCGTTTCTATATGCGGCCGATTTGTACTTCCCAAGAGCTCAGTACAGTGTTCTACACACAGTACTCTCAATAAATACAATTGAATGAATGAATGGAGTGGATAGAAGCTCATCAGGTTGAACACATTCCTTGACCAACATGGTGATTTCAGTCATAATCCCCAATTTACAGATGAGGTAACTGAGCCACAGAGAAGGTACGTGTCTGGCCCCCAGGTCCTACAGCAAACAAGGGATGAATGAATTTATGAATGTTTGGCTCTAAAACCATAGAAAAAACTCAGAACACTCATGTTCATATCTTTATGTTCTCTGACCTCTCCTATCTACTATTCATTTTAGTTTCAGTCTCCTCAATCAGAAATAATACTCTTGATATTCATTAAGTGTTTACTACGCTCCAAGCAAAGTATTAAGTTTTGGGGCAGTTTCAGGACAATCTGGTAGAACACAATTTATGTCCCACAAGAGATTCACAGTGTAAGTAGGATGGAAAACAGGTATTGAATCCTCATTTTAGTATTGAGAAAAATGAGGCATAGAGAAATTAAGTCATTTTCCCATGGCTACGCAGCAGGGAACAAGGAGAGTTGGGCTTAGAACCCATGTCCTACTGAGAGTTTACTGTGTGCACAGCACTGTACTAAGCGCTTGGGAAGTACAAATTGGGAACATACACAGAAGGTCTCTACCCAACAGCAGGCTCATAGTCTAGAAGGGGGAGACAGACAAGTGATCAGGCACCAAAACCATCAAAATTAGATGAATAGAATTATAGATATATAATCATCATTAATCAGATAAATATGGTAATAAATATGTACAAATATACACAAATGCTGTGGGGAGGGGAAGGGGGTAGTTCAGAGAGAGGGAGTCGGAGTGATGGGGAGGGGAAGAGGAGCAGAGAAAAAGAGGGGACTCAGTGTGTGAAGGCCTCCTGGAGGAGGTGAGCTCTCAGTAGGGCTTTGAAGGGAGGAAGAGAACTAGTTTGGAGGATGTGTGAAGGGAGGGCATTCCGGGCCAGAGGAAGGATGTGGGCCAGGGGTCGATGGCACTACAGGCGAGAACGAGGCCCAATGAGGAGGTTAGCGGCAGAGTTGTGGATTGTGTGGAATGGGCTGCAGAAGGACTGAAGGGAAATGAGGTTAGAAGGGTCAAGGTGATGGAGAACTTTGAAGCCAACACTGAGGAGTTTTTACTTCATGCAAAGGTTGATAGGCAACCACTGGAGATTTTTGAGAGGAGTGATATGCCCAGAGTGCAGAAAGATAATCCAGGCAGCAAGGAGAAGTGGTGAGAGACAGGAGGATGGGAGATCAGAAATGAGGCCGATGCAGTAATCCAGTCGGGATAGGATGAGAGATTGTACCAACAAGGTAGCAGTTTAGATGGAGAGGAAAGGGCAGATCTTGGCGATGTTGTGAATGCGAGACTGGCAGGTTTTGGTGACAGATTGGATGTGAGAGGTGAACGAGAGAGCGAAGTCGAAGATGACACCAAGGTTGCGGGCTTGTGAGACGGGAAGGATGGTAGTGTCATCCACAGTGATGGGAAAGGCAGCGAGATGACAGGGTTTGGGTCACTTCACTTCTGTTTGCCTCCATTCCCTCATCTGTAAATTGGGGATTAAGCCCATGAGCCCCATGTGGGGAAGGGACTTTGTCCAACATGATAACCTCGGATCTACCCCAGGGTTTAGACCTGTGCTGTCAAATACAATCATTATTATTATTAATATATAAAGAGGGGGGGAGTTCCAGGCCAGTGGAAGGGCATGGGCTAGAGGTCAGTAGCTGGATAAATGAGACCAAAATGCAGAGGGTAGGTTGGTTTTAGACGAGCCAGATGTGTGGAATGGGTGACCATTAGCAGCTGCCCCTCTTAACCTTCAACCTTCAGGCAAAAGGAAATCAAAATCCGTCGATCAAATATCGTGACGACTTACTATATGCAGAGCGCTGTGCTGAGTGCGACCAAATAAATGACCTCGAATTCCTCAACACCAAGTCTCTCCTCGGTCCCCTCCAATCTGGCTTCCGTCCCCTACATTCCACTGAAACTTCCCTCTCAAATATCACCAATGACCTCCTGCTTGGCAACTCCAACCGCTCCTCCTCTATCCTGATCCTACTCGACCTCTCAGCTGCCTCTCAAGTGGACACTGTGGACCACCCCATTCTCCTCAACACGCTATCCAATCTTGGCTTCACAGACTCCGTTCATTCCTGGTTCTCCTCTTATCTCTCCGGCAGTTCATTCTCAGTCTCCTTTGCGGGCTCCTCCTCCTTCTCCCATCCCTTTACTGGAGGGGCTCCTCAAGGGTCAGTTCTTGGTCCCTTCTGTTCACTATCTACACTCACTCCCATGGTGAACTCATTCGCTCCCACGGCTTCAACTATCATCTCTACGCTGATGACACCCAAATGTACCCCTCTGCCCCTGCTCTCTCTTCCTCCCTTCAGGCCCGGGTCTCTTCCTGCCTTCAGTACATCTCCATCTGGATGTCTGCCCGCCATCTAAAACTCAATATGTCCAATACTGAACTCCTTATCTTCCCTCCCAAACCCTGCCCTCTCCCTGACTTTCCTGTCACTGTAGACGGCACTACCATCCTTTCCGTTACACAAGCCCGCAACCTTGGTGTCATCCTCGTCTCTGCTCTCTCGTTCACCCCTCACATCCAATCCATCACTAGAACCTGCTCGTCTCACCTCCGCAATATCACCAAGATCCCCTCTTTCCTCTCCATACAAACCACTACCTTGCTAGTTCAATCTCTCATCCTATCCCGATTGGACTACTGCATCAGCCTCCTCTCTGATCTCCCATCCTCCTGTCTCTCTCCACTTCAGTCTATACTTCAGGCTGCTGCCCGGATCATCGTTGAAAAGAAACACTCTGGGCAATGTACTCCCCTCCTCAAAACTCTCCAGTGGCTACCAGTCAACCTATGCATCAGGCAAAAATTCCTCACTCTAGGCTTCAAGGCTGTCTATCACCTCGCCCCCTTCTACCTCACCTCCCTTCTCTCCTTCTGCAGCCCAGCCCTCACCCTCCACTCCTCTGCCGCTCACCTCCTCACTGGGCCTTGTTCTCGCTTGTCCCGACGTCGACCCCCGGCCCACGTCCTCCCCCTGGCCTGGAATGCCCTCCCTCCACACATCTGCCAAGCTAGCTCTCTTCCTCCCTTCAAAGCCCTACTGAGAGCTCACTTCCTCCAGAAGGCCTTCCCAGACTGAGCCCCCTTTTTCCTTTCCTCATCCCCATCCCCCCGCCCTACCTCCTTCCCCTCCCCACAGCACTTTTATATATGTTTGTACAGATCTATTACTCTATTTATTTTACTTGTACATATTTACTATTCTATTTATTTTGTCAATGTTGTGCATCTAGCTTTACTTCTATTTATTCTGATGACTTGACACCTGACCACATGTTTTGTTTTGTTGTCTGTCTCCCCCCTATAGACTGTGAGCCCATTGTTGGGTAGGAACCGTCTCTATACGTTGCCAACCTGCACTTCCCAAGCGCTTAGCTCTACACACAGTAAACGCTCAATAAGTGCGACTGAATGAATGAATGAATAAATGAATGAAATGATCACTCACCAGATGGAGCGCGCTGTTTCATGGCAAATCTGGGGTAGAAGAGCCTTTTCTCTCCCATGTGAGCTTAACTCTCATCTAGTTGTCAGTGACTGCCCTCTCAAAGGACCGTGTCTAATGTAGCTACCGTTGTTCTCTTCCTCAGAACTGAGCACGATGCTCTTCAGATAGCAGGTGCTTAGTAAACACCACTGAGTGGCAGACGTTACCAGCTCTGACCATGTTTCCCCACTCCTCACTAACCTCCTGTGGTTGTCCATCCAACTCTGTGTCAAACAGAAACTCCTCACTATCATCTTTAAAGCTCTCAATCACCTCGCCCCTTCCTATCTCACCTCGGTACTCTCCTACTATAGGTCTGCCACCACACTTTGCTCCTCTAATGCCAACCTATTCACCGTACCTCCATCTCATCTCTCCCGCCAAAGACCTCTCGTCCAAGTCCTGCCTCTTTCCTGGAATGTCCTCCCTCTTTATATCCGACAGACGTTCAGTCTCCCCACCTTCAAAGCCTTATTAAAATCACATCTCCTCCAGGAGACCTTCCGAGACTGTCCCGATTTCTTCTTCTCTCACTCCCTTCCGTGTCACCCTTCACTTAAATTTGCCCCCTTTCTTCACTGCTCTCTGGATCCCATGGCACTTATATATAGATCCATAATTTATGTATTTCTATTAATGTTTGTTTCCCCTTCTAGACTGTAAGCTCCTACGAGCAGGGAATATGCCTGCCAATCTTTTATTTTACTCTGCTGATCACTTAGTATGCTGCTTTCCACGCAGTAAGTGCTCAATTAATACGATCAATTGGCCACACAGATGGTTTGTCACCGATCCATCCCCACCGATCCCTGCCACCCACTCAGTAGATCCAGCGGATGAAGAGCCATGGAAGCATCGGGAGAGAGATCCGTTTTAAGCATGGAGACGTGAGGTGATTCTAGTACTCTTTCACCGCTGGCTCCCCTGTAAGACCCCCCCAATCCATCCATGTTCTCCCCTGTCCAGACTCCCTGGTCAGACTGGAGCGAGTGGGTTCTGGTCTCTGTCGTCTTTCAACCGTTCCCCGTCCCCTCAGCTCCTGGACGTCGGCCACAGGAGGACCTCCGGGAGGTGTGCAGGGTCCTGGCTCTTCTGGCTTCCTGCTTGAAGCGTGTTGGGCTCTCGCCGAAGCCGAGCCTTTCCGGAAAAGCTTCTGCGGGACTCCCCCCAGGGGCCAGGTCACATGTTGGGGTGAGGGGACTCATTTTGTCCTGTTCGGGCCTGGCTTCTCAGGGGTCCGGCACAGCTCGGGACCTTAGGGACCTTGGGGACCTTGGGCGGTGTAGTGGCCTCGCCCATCGTGACTACCCCACTGGAGACCACGTGAGCAATCACACGGGCATGCAACTCACGCGGAGAACCTCCAGAGTAACTGCAGAGATGACAGTGAGGTGTCCATCTTGTTTTTTTGTCAGTGATCAACCGGTTTCCTCAGCTGCGTGGCTCAGTGGAAAGAGCACAGGCTTTGGAGTCAGAGGTCATGGGTTCAAATCTTGGCTGTGCCACTTGCCAGTTGTGGGACCTTGGGCAAGCCACTTAACTTCTCTGTGTTTCAGTTACATCATCTGTAAAATGGGATTAAGACTGTGAGCCCCGCGTGGGACAACCTGATCACCTTGTATCCCCCCAGAGTTTGGAACATTGCTGTGAGGCCCCCGTGGGACAACCTGATCACCTTGTAACCTCTCTCGAGCGCTTAGAACAGTGCTTTGCACATAGTAAGTGCTTAACAAATACCATTATTATTACTACTAACAGTGCTTTGCACATAGTAAGCACTTAACAAACACCATAATCATCATCAGCTTCACGGCTATGGGGAGGTCATTTTTAAATGCTTTGGCTGTATAAATCCTCCCTCTTCGGGACCTCACTTTGCCCCTCCCACTCCTGATTCCACTCCGTAACCTCCCTGCCCCCTCTAAGACTATGCTCCTTGTGTCAATGTCTGTCGGTACTTAATTCTCACCCTCACTGTATATCTTCAACTCCACAAAGGACACACTGCTACATGTAAGGCACATCTCCTCCATGAAGTCTTCCCCAGCTAAGCCCTCAATTCCTTGTCTCCCACCCCTTTCTGCCTCACCCGGATTTGCTCCCTTTTTCACCTGCCCAGTCCCAGAACATACACGTACATATCTGTAATATATTTATTGATATTAATGTCTGTCTCCCCATCTAGACTGTAATTTCGCTGTGGGAAGGAATGTGTCAGTTATATTGTTATATTATACTGTCTCAAATGCTTAGTACAGTACTCAGAACACAGTAAGTGTTCAATACATACAGTTCATCGATGGATCAATTCATTCAGTCATATTTAGTGAGCACTTACTGTGTGCAGAGTACCACTATGCGCTTAGCACAATTGATCCTGCCTCGAGGGGTGAGAGAAAAAAATGACCAAGCACAAAAGGGCACCCTGAAAGATGGGGGTAATAATAGTAATAGCATTTGTTAAGAGTTTACTATGTGCCATGGGCTATACCAAGTGTTGGTGTAGAAACAAGATAATCGAGTTCGACACAATCCCTGTCTCAGTTTCAGTCTAACTAGGAGCGAGTTGGGTTTAATCCCCATTTTACAGAAGGGGGAACTGAAGCCCAGAGAAGTTAAGTGACTTGCCCAGGGTCACATAGTGGACCCGTGGCAGGGCCGGGATTAGAACCCAGGTCCTCGGACTCCCAGGCCCACGCTCTTTCCACTACGAAATGCTGCCTCTCTAGATAGTAATAATCGTGTTTGCTAAGTGCTTACTACATGCCAAGCACTGTTCAAAGTGCTAGTATAGATACAAGGGATCAGGTTGTCCCACGTGGGGCTCACAGTTTTAATCCCCATTTTAAAGATGAGGTAACTGGGGCACAGAGAATTAAATTCCAAGATCACACAGCATTAACTTCTTCGTTGCTGTGATAATTTGGGTTGGTTCAAGGACATCCAAATGAAGGTAGGTAGAGACTTCCTGCTCTCTCTCTCGGGGTTATTTACACCTGACCTTCGAGGTCGAGGCTGGAGTCGGGCATGCACATTCAATCAGCTGTCACGAGATTATGGCTTAGTGGCAAGAACAGGGGCTTGGATGTCAGGGGACTTGAGTTCTAATACCAGCTCCACCACTGCTCTGCTGTGTGGCCTTAGGGAAGCCACTTAACTTCTCTGTGCCTCAGGTATCTCATCTGCAAAATAGAGATGAAGACTGTGAGCCCCACGTGGGACAATCTGATTACCGTGTATCTACCCCAGTGCTTAGAACAGTGCTTGGCACATGGTAAGCGCTTAACAAATACCATTCTTCTTCTTCTTTTATAATTATGATCGTGTTCCATAGAATCTTTCCCTGACTCACAACCTCCTAGTCATGACAACCTAGCAGGCTGTCTTATCACTGAGATATTCAATTCTCACCCTCACTGTTTATCTTCAACTCCACATAGGCTGTACATATAAGGCACATCTCCAAGAGACCTTCTCCGGCTAAACCCTCATTTCTTTTTCTTCCACCCCTTTCTGTGTCACCCTGATTTGTTCTCTTTTTTCACCCTCCCAGTCCCAGCACACATATTTGCATAACTGTATTATAGTTATCTATATTAATGTCTGCCTCCCTGTCCAGACTGTAATTTCGCTTTGGGAGGGAATGTGTTATACTCTCCCAGGTG
This sequence comes from Tachyglossus aculeatus, assembly GCF_015852505.1. Taxonomy (NCBI): domain Eukaryota; kingdom Metazoa; phylum Chordata; class Mammalia; order Monotremata; family Tachyglossidae; genus Tachyglossus; species Tachyglossus aculeatus. The sequence continues at coordinate 289,916 of NC_052096.1, read as the reverse complement.
CTTAGTATAGTACTTAGAACACAGTAGGTGTTCAATAAACAGAGTTCATTGATTGATCAATTCATTCAATCATATTTATTCAGTGCTTACTGCGTGCAGAGCACCACTAAGCGCTTAGCACAGTTTATCCTGCCTCGAGGGGTGAGAGATGAAAAATGACCAAGCAAAAAAGGGCACCCTGAAAGATGAGGGTAATGATAATAAGGGCATTTGTAAAGAACTTACTACGTGCCATGAACTGTTCAAAGTGCTGGGGTAGAAACAAGATTATGGAGTTGGACACAATCCCTGTCCCAGTTACAGTCTAAGTAGGAAGGAGTAGGATTTAACCCACATTTTACAGATGGAATAACTGAAAACCCGAGAAGTTAAGTGACTTGCCCAAGGTCTCACCGTGGTCACGTGGAACATCCGGGATTAGAACCCAGGTCTTCTGACATCCAGGCTCGTGCTGTTTCCACTAGGAAACACTGCTTCCCTAGATGGATGAGCCTTGCTCAGAGGCAATCCAAGGAAACAGAAACGAGAGGATCAGGCCATCATTATGAACTTTCTATCCTGGGTGAAAGGACTCCCACGCAGGACTCTCCCCAGGGCGGCCTTCCTGTCCTGGTTCCCCAGGCCGTAGATGAGGGGGTTCAGGGTGGGGGCCACCACCGTGAATAACACGGACACCAGCAGGTTCAGAGCTGAGAAGGAGCCTGAGGGTGGATGTAAGGTACCGAAGACAGCCATGGTGAAAAACACAGTATCAATCAATCAATCATATTTATTGAGCGCTTACTATGTGCAGAGCATTGTACTAAGCACTTGGGAAGTACAAATTAACGAGGTGGGACAGGCAGGTGGAGAAGGCTTTGGTCCGGCCTTCTGCAGTCGGCATCCTCAGCACGGCCCGGAAGTTGCGCATGTACAAGATGACAATGGAGACGAAGCAGAAGACAACCCAAAAGACTGCGGTGAGCAGGATAACATCGATGACTAGGTGTGTTTTGGAGCAGGAGAGTCGGAGCACGGAGGCGATATCACAGAAGAACTGTCGGATCAGGAAGGACCCGCAGTAGGGTAGGGAGAACGTCCCAGAAGATAACATCATGGAGTACAGCCATCCACCGAGCCATGAGACAGCGGCCATGTTCCCACAGGTCCTTTGGTCCATGAGGAACTCGTAGTACGGGGGAGGCAGATGGTGGCGAAGTGGTCATAGGACATCACCGTGATAAAGAACAGCTCTGAGGCAGCAAACAGGACCACCGAGAAGAGTTAGGTGGCACAGCCCAGGAAGGAAATGGATCTCTTGTTGTTTAGGGAGTTGTGGATGGACGGTGATGAAGATGTACCAGAGGTCGAGGATGGACAGGTTCCTGAGGAAAAAGTATATGGGCGTGTGGAGGCGCCACTCTAGGACAGTGACGGTGACGATGAAGAGATTCCCCATCGGGGCCGCCAGGTAGACCAGGAGGAACAGCGCGGGGTGGACCAACTGCAGCTCCCGGACCTCCGAGAATCCCAGCAGAAGGAGTGTCACCTTGGTGACATTGACCATTTCCGAGGGATTGCTGAGATCACCTATGGAGAACAGGAGGTGGGATCTCAGCGCCACAGCACGTATGGCCATAGCTATAGTTTGTTTATTCATATTAATGTTTGTCTCCCCCATAAGATTTAGCGCTTACTATGTGCAGAGCACTGTATTGAGTGCTCGGAAGAGAACAATACAGTAGAGTTTGTAGATGCATTCCCTGCCTACAGCGAACCTACAGTCTAGAGGAATTAGTCTGGTAATCAGTGGTATTTATTGAATGCTTACTGTGAGAGAAACACTGTACTGAGCACTTCGAGAGTACAGTGCAACAGAGTTGATAGATATAATTCCTGCCCACAATGATCTTACAGTCTAGTGGGGAAGACAAACATTAATATAAATAAATGAACTACAGATATGGACATAAGTGCTGTGGGACTGAGGTCGGAGTGGCTATGAACTGCCCAAGGATTCAGAGCTAATTACCCATCAATAATGCTAATTATAATGCACAGACCTCTGTACCAAGCCCTAGGGAGAATACAACAGATTTAGTAGACATGATTCTTACTCTCAAGGATCTGACAGTCGAGTGGGGAAGGCAGACCCTAAAACATATTACAGATTAAATATATTGGAGAAGCAGCATGGCATAGTGGATAGAGCACTGGCTTGGGAATCAGGAGTTCATGGGTTTTAATCCCACCTCTGCCACTTGTCTGCTGTGTGGCCTTAGGCAAGTCACTTTACTTCTCCGTGCCTCAGTTCCCTCATTGGTAAAATGGGGAAGAAGATTATGAGCCCCACGCGGGACAGGGACCGTGTTCAATCTCATTTGTTTGTATTCACCCCAGCAATTAGTATAGTACCCAGCACATTGTAACCACTCAGCAAATACAACAATTATTATTATTATTATTATTATTATTATAGGAGGAAGAAGGAAAGTGACTATATAAGAGTGGGGTTTTCAAAAGAAGATTTGTGCTACAGTCTGTTCAGAATGAATCAGTGTGAGGTGGTAATTTTGTGATTAAAACCAGGGGAAAGTAAAAACTAATCAGGGAGGTCTTCCAGGTAGAGATGTGATTTTAGACAGGGGTTGGAGGTGGGAGACAGGAGCGTGAAACCCAGTGACTAGGTCGGCTTGAAAGGGTCTAAGGGTGTAAGCTGGGATCACTGGGACAGCAGAGTGTAACCGAGAGGGAGTACATAACTGATAGTGGGACCTTAGGGTAACATGTGGTCATCCTACACGCCATTTTACAACAATCACCCCTAGAAGGTGTCACCATGGGACAGCTGATCATCTCCTGTCACTCGCTCCTAAGTCAGTAGTCAGTAGTCAATGCCCCGGGACACTGAAATACAGACATCGTGTCTGAACTGCAGAAATCAGTAGCGGGACCGGAGGCATAGTCAGTCAGTCAATTGTACTTCATTCAGTTGCAGAGCACTGTACTAAGTGCTTGGGAGAGTACAGTACAACAATAAACAGACAGTCTCTGCCCACAGTAAGTTTACGGGTCTAGAAGGGGAGACAGACATTTATATAAATTCATTACAGATAAGTACATAAGTGGTGTGGGGCTGGGAGGGGAGATGAATAAGCGCAGCAGGTCAGGGCGACGCAGATGAGAGTAGGAGAAGAGGAAAGGACGGCTTAGTTAGGGCCCAGGCTGTATGCTCGACTCCCCTTCCTCTGAGGTGGGGAGAGAGGTACTCATTTTCTGCAAACGTCTTCAGGTTTTTGGATGAAAGTTCACTTTTTTTTTTTTGCTTACACTTCTCCATCCTTGTTTCCCACGGCAGACCTATTCATTCATTCAATCGTATTTATTGAACGCTTACTGTGTGCAAAGCATTGTACTAAGCTCTTGGGAAGTACAAGTTGACAACATATAGAGATGGTCCCTACCCATCAACGGGCTCACAGTCTAGAAGGGGGAGACAGACAACAAAACAAAACACGTAGACAGGTGTCAAAAACAAAATAAATTGAATAGTAAATATGTACAAGTAAAATGAATGGAGTAATATATCTGTACAAATAGGGTGGGGGGATAGGGAGGAGGGGAGGAAAAAGGGGGCTCAATCTGGGGAGGCCTCCTGGAGGAGGTGAGCTCTCAGTAGGGCTTTGAAGGGAGGAAGAGAGCTTCCTTGGTGGATGTTTGGAGGGAAGGCATTCCAGGCCAGGGGAAGGACATGGGTCGGGGGGTTCGACTGCGGGGTTCGTCGGGGCGTCGACGACATATGCTAAGGACGCCCCCCAAAACGGTACTAAATTGCCATTATAAAGATTAGAAATAATTTCTGGGGCAACCAACTAGAAGCCCAGCTCCACAGGTGCAATTCTATAAGAACAAAACACAGTAAAAACTGAGCTTCTTAACTCTCGATTAAAGATATGTGGTTGCATCTCTCTTGTCCAAAATTCACAACAGTATTTCCTAAATGGATAAAACAGCCTCGAATCGAGTCCCGATAGAGTGCAGAGTTTGGTAGGAAATTTCTAGTTGACATTTTGGAGTGACAGCCTTGAATTTTAAGAAACAATTACTCTACTGGACGTACTCCAAACAGGTTCTACTTAAGGCTAAAATCCAATGTGGGATTAGTTCCAGGAAACGGCCCTCCACCCCAGGAATGGATGGGCCTTCTTCGGCTCCAAGTCCAGGGTCAAGGAGGGAAGGAATCAAGGTGCCCTCTTCCACAAGATCCAAGCTCACCTCCAGTCTCCAGCCTCTTCCAGAAGGAATGAGGCAGGAAGGAGAGCACCTGGGACTTATTCTAAACGCCTCTCTAACATGTACACTCCCCTGCCCCTCTCATTACGGGGCTTGAAGTGGCAGGGAGGAAGAGAGAGGGCCTAACTGGGGATTCCCAGCTGTCACACGGAACCCAGCATTCCTTCCCTTCACTCACGGTTGGGCTGAGCTGCTGCAGGTCCAGATAACTGAGTCACAGAGAAGTTAAGTGACTTGTCCAAAGTCACACAGCTGACAAGTGGTGGAGCCTGGATTAGAACCCACGATCTCTGACTCCTAAACCCTTGCTCTAGCCACTAAGCAACCCTGCTCAGCCCCAGCTCTGTTCTGAATCTGCTCAGCCCCTCAATCTGCTCAGCCTCAGATTCAGCGAGGCTGATTCTGGAATTAGACACTCGGGACAGAAGGCTGCTTTCTGTCATGTCCGGCTTCCTCATATAAACAGCCACCCCAATCCCATCTATAAATTTTCTCCTGTCGGGATATTTCCCCCACGTCTCTCATGCTTCTGTTTTATCCACTTTCTTCTGCTCACCTTCGTGGCTTCAAGACCCATCTCTACACAGATGATTCCCAAATCTTTCACTCCCTTCTAAGCCACTCGTACTTGCTCCTTCATTCATCTTTCCTCCCATCTTCACAGCGCGTATGTAGATTCTCAAATCTACATCTCGATTCCCTGATCTCTCTACTTCTCTTCAGGTTGTACTCCTGCTGGACATCTTTATTTGGATGTCTCAATCCCACCTCAAATTTAACATGTCTTAAACAGAGCTTCTCATCTTCCTTCCCAAACCCTGTCTTCCCTCAAACTTTTCAATCATTGTCGCCTTTAGGACATCTGTACTTGGATATCCCACTCAGACCACAAACTTAATATGTCTAAAACAGGGCTTCTCATCTTCCTACCCAATCTCTGCTCTCCATCAGACTTTTCAGTCACTGTAGACAACACCAGCATCGTCCCTATCTCACAAGCTGATAACCTTGGCATTATCCTCCACTTATTTATCTTCAGTCTGTCCCCAAATCCCGTTGGTTCTACCTTTGTGAAATCCCTAGAATCCCCCCATTCCTCTCCATCCAAACTGCTACTACGTTAATCCAAATACTTACCCTAACCCACCTTGATTACTGCAACAATCCTCACTGACCTCCCTGCCTCCTGTCTCCCCCTCACTTGTCCATACTTCACTCTGCTGCCCAGATTATTTTACTAAAAATGTTCCATCCACGTCACCCCACTCCTCAAAAGCTTCCGATAATTTCCCATCGTCCTCCATATCAAACTGTAACGCTTCACTGTCGGCTTTAAGGCACTCAGTCAGATTTTCCCTTCCTACCTCACCTTCCCGATTTCCCACACACTTCACCCCTCAAACAGCAACCGACTCACTGTACCTCGATCTCATCTGGTGTCGCGGCCGATCCCTAGCCCACCTCCTCCCTCTGGCCTGGACCTCCTTTCCACTTAATATTCTACAGACCACCACCACTTTCCCCATCTTCAAATCTCTACCCAAATCAAACGTCTTCCAGGAAGCCTTCCCAAACTACTACCTCATTTCCCTACAGGTTTGGCCTACTATTCCATGTCGCCTCCCAGCCCTTTAGCACTTGTGTACATTATTCTTACACTCTATCATCCCTTCTCTGTAATTCATTTAAGGTCTAGCCCCCTGCACTAGATTGTAAGCTCCTTGAAGGCAGAGGAGGTCCAGAGGATGCTGTGCCTGTCCACAGACAATGTGAAGAAGCCTAGCCTAGTGGATAGAGCCCCGACCTAGGAGTCAGAAGGACCTGGCTTCTAATTCCGGTTCCATCACTTGTCTGCTGTGCGGCCTTAGGCAAGTCACTCTCTTCTCTGTGCCTCAGTTTCCTCATATGAAAAATGTGAGCCCCATGTAAGACAGGGACTGTGTCCAATCTGATAAGTTTGCATCTAACCCAGTTCTTAGTACATTTCTGCCACCAATCCAGGGGATCTGGATGATGGAGAGCAATTGCGACACCGGGGGGAGAGATCTGTTTTGTGTGTGAAGATGTTAAGAGACAGGTGAGTTTTCTCTCGTTCTCTATCACCAACGGCCACCCCATCGTGTACCCTTTCCCAGACTCCCCAGTCCAGACTCACCGGTCAGTATGAAGTGAGCAGGCGGTGGTCTCTGCTGTCCCCCATCCCCTCAGATCCTGGACGTCGGCCACAGGAGGGTCTCCGGGAGGCATAGAGGGTCCCGGCTTCTCTTCCCTCCCGCTCGGAGTGTGATGCGCTCTCTGCCGCTCCTTGCGGGATTCCTCCAGGGGGACGGGCCACACGTTGGGCTGAGGGGCCTCATTACGTCCTGTTCGGGGCTGGCTTCCCGGGGTGCTCGCATAGCTCAGACCCTGGCCCCACAGGCAGGGTAGCGGCCCTGCCCCAGATGACCGCCCCATGGGGATCACGTGACCAACCAGTCAGATGTCTCTCAGAGGGAGGAGCTCCAGTCAAACTGTGAAGAATGTAAAGTATTCAACATGACTGCTACGTAGGGAAGGACACATTTCATCTTTCCCATTTTAGAGTTGTGGTCTTTGAGGCTCGGAAACGTTAAGTGAGCTCTGTAGCAGGCTACTGGCTGAGCCAGAGCTAGATTCCTGCTCTGGACTCCCTACCCAATTAGGTTTTCTACAGGCTGTGCTGGTGGGTGAATGTGGCCATCTTGGAGGGATAAACTAGGACTCCCCATTCTTGGTCCAGCACCCCTGATATTCCCTTTCTAGAGCCACTGGCCATTCCCTGCCCTTTCCACAACTGTCCTAGACAATGATCCCTCTGCCATTTTCTACCCCTATACCCCTATGCCCCTTTTGATAATAATAATTATTATTATTATGGTATTTGTTAAGCACTTATTATGTGCCAGGCTTGGAACTAAGGCCTGGGGTGGATACAAGGAAATCAGGTTGGACACAGTCCCTGTCCCACGTGGAGCTCACAGTCTCAATCTCTGTTTTACAGATGAGGTAACAGGCATAGAGAAGTTAAGTGACTTGCCCGAGTACACACAGCAGACAAATGGCTTATCCTCCCAACTCCATCTCTCCTCCTTCACTAGCCTCTCTCTCTCTCCCTCACCTGCCTTTCTGTCCCTCCTGCACCAGATTCTCAGCCTTCCAAACCAATCGATTTAATTTATTGAGGGCTTATCGCTGTCATTTATAGTGTTTGTTAAGCAACTACTAGGTGCTACTAAGCGCTGAGGTGGATGTAATCTAATCCTGTTGGACACAGTTCGTGTCCCACATGGGACTCACAGTCTTAGTCCCCGTATTACAGATGAAGGAACCGAGGCCCAGAGAAGTGAAGTGACTTCTCTCAGGTCACAAAGCCGGTAAATGGCAGAACTGAGATTAGAATCCAGATCCTTTTAACTCCTAGACCAGGCTCTATCCACTAGACAAGGCTGCTTCTGCTTATCGTGTGTAGAACACTGAACTAAATGATTGGGAAAGTACAGTAGTTGGTAGCTGGTAAATTGGAAAATTGGTAGATATGTGCCCTGCCCACATGAAGTTTACAATCTTCAAGGGGACACAGGTATTAAAATAGATTAGAGGTAGGGGAAATAGTAAAATACTGGGGAAAATTGTAGAGTAGTAATTGAAGAATAATACAGTAATATGGGAAATACCCTCTATCATACTCCTATTCCCAGGTCCCAGAAGGATGAAGCAGTGTGTCCTGATGGATAAAAGTACTAGCCTCGGAGTCAGAGGACCTGTGTTCTAATCCTGGCTCTGCCACCTATCTGCTATGTGATCTTGGGCAAGTCACTTCACTTCTCTGTTCCTCAGTTCATTCATCTGCAAAACGGGGGTTCGATCCCTGTTCTCCCGTCTACTTAGACTGTGAGCCTCAGGTGGGACTTAACGATCTGTGCTTTCAATAGTATTTCAGTGCTTGGTACGGTGCTTGGCACATGGTAAGTGCGAAACAAATGCCATTATTATTATAATTATTATTACTATGGAAGCTCGTTGTGGGCAGGGAATGTGCCTGCGAAATTGTTGTTTTGTATTCTCCCAATTGCTCAGTGCAGTGCTCTGCACACAGTAAGTGCTCAATAAATATGATTGATTGATTGATTATCATTCTGTCTTATATCTCCTACCTCTCCTACTCTGACACTCATCCATTCCCAAGCTTCCAGAAGGTCCCTCTCACTCCTGCCTACCCATCTCCAGCCTCTCATGCCATCTCTCCAACTCTCACCAAGGTCCAACGACCACCCCTCCTTCCGAGGAAAGGGACCATCATGGTTTCCACAAGCCCAGCCCCTTCACTGTGAGCCACTGCTTTGGGCAGAGATTGGGTCTGGCTAAAACCCGACAGCGTTCCCAGAGAGGTGAACCACGTCCAAATTTTCCCTTCCCCGGGCATCACTTCCAATCCATGTTAATCAGTCAAACAATTCAGCAATCACTGGTATTTAATGAGCACTACTCAACTACTCTCTGTCAGTTAGTCAATAGTATTTATTGCGTGCTTACTGAGTGGAGAGCACTGAACAAAGCGATTGGGAGAGTCCAATATGACACATTCTCTGCTCAAAACGAGCTTGTAGTCTAGAGGGGGAGAGAGACATAATAATAATGATGATGATGATGGTATTTGTTAAGTGCTTACTACGTGCCGAGCACTGTTCTTAGTGCTCCGTTATATACGAGGTAATCATGTTGTTCCAGGCAGGGCTCACAGCATTAATCCCCGTTTTACAGTTGAGGTAACTGAGGCACAGAGAAGTTAAGTGACATGTCCAATGTCACACAGCTGACAAGTGCTGGAGATGGGATTAGAACCCACGACCTCTGACTCCCAAGCCCAGTCTCTTTCCACTAGGATACACTGATTCTCTACAAGTATTAATATAAAGACATTAATGTTCAGGAATTAATTTTATATAATTAATATAAATAAATGAATAAATAAATAATACACCACTGGTCAGCCCTGAATAATAACAATGGTATTTGTTAAGTTCTTACTATGTGTCATTGTTCTAAGCACTGGGGTAGATACAAACTCAGCAGGTTGGACACAGTCCCTGTCCCTCATGGAGCTCACAGTCTTAATCTCCATTTTACAGATGAGGGAACCGAGGCACAGAGAGGAGAGGTGACTTGCCCAAGGTCACAGAGTAGGTAGGTAAGTGACAGAGCTAGAATTGGGGTTAGAACCCTACTCCTCTTACTCCCAGTCCCAAGGTGACTCTGGGGAACCGACCATCTCAAGGTCAAATATTATCCTGTGGCCACCTGAGCCAACAGGCAGAATTTGGAAGTGAGGGTGAGATACCGCCCCCACAATCAAAACTGCTAAGATTGACAGCCCAGGCCGGGAACACAGAACGTGTTCCTAAACCTCGTCACAATCAAATTAGGTATGGAGGAGCAGGGAGGGCAGAAATTGGATAAACTGAGGCCGGAAGCAGCAATGGCCCAGGAGCAGAGGTGATAAATATCTGTCACCTCTGACCTTCTGGGGGCAGAACACGAAGACACGCAGCAGCAGGAGGAGCAGCCACGGCAGCAGCAGCAGCCCCCGTGTCTTTCTCTGCCCAGAAGGCCAGAAGCCCTCTCTGCAATCAGCACCAACACCCCGAGGGAAGGGTCGCGGGACGGGTGAGTGTCTCGCCGAACATTCATGAGTGGAACCCAGGGTCCCCACTGTGGATGGGGAACATAAGTGGATTCCTCCCGTGTAGGGAGAGTACATGGTGAGAGCTAGCCACCCACCACGTGCGCGTGTACTGTAATGGAATTCTCCCGTGTCGGAAAGTAAGTGGATTACTCCAGTATGGGAAAGTAATTGAATTCTTCCCGTGTGGGAAAGCATGTGGATTCTTCCCAAGTGGGAAGTGCACATGTGTGAGAGCTAGCCGCCTCACCCACGCGTGAGTAATGTGTGATTGTTTTCCCCGCGTTAGAGAAGCTCTAATATTACTAATTAATCACATTCCTCCGGAAAGGGAAGTTCAATTCATTGAGACTAAACAATTAAATAATTCAATTCGCCTAGCGGAATAAATTCTATATAAAAGTCAGGCTTTCTGTCCCCAGCCTCTCTCTCTGTATCTCGCCGCGCCGATTACCGAACAAACCCGTCTCCGGGTGACGGGTGACACTCCCCAGCCACTCTGGGGCTTTCCATCTTTCCATCGTGCCATCCTGTAGTCAATCAATAGCATTAATCATGCACAGAGCATTGTGTGCTTGAGAGAACATGAAAGAGTTAGAAGACACGAACCCCCCTCCTTGTCACCCCACTCACACACCTTGGGGAGATACAGCCAAGTGAGTAGTTACTTCTGTAGCTCCATTTCCCACAGTGCTCTGCACCCAGTAATTTCTCAATAAACACCAAAAATCAATTGATTAATCAGAGAATTTGGGGACATGCAGCAAGAATCAGAGGGACCTGAGTTCTAATCCCAGCTCCGCAACTTGTCTGCTGTGTGACCTTGGGCAAGCCACTTAATTTCTCTGTGCCTCCGTTCCCTCATCTGTAAAATGGGAATTAAGTCCAATATCCCTTTTGGGACAGGGACTGTGCCCAACCAGATTAGCTCGTGTCTGCCCCAGCAATTAGTTCTGTGTCTGGCACAGAATAATTGCTTAACAAATAGCATGAGAAGAATGACTCTATCTGTATGAAATCTGTTGATGTGTAGAGAATTATTCTGTTCATAGAATTACCCACTTTTGTATTGTCTTGTTTTGTTATTTTTATCATTGTTTGGTATAATTATTAAAATTTTGGTATTTGTTAAGCACTTCTTATGTGCCAAGTACTGTATGACACGTTGGAATAGAAGCAAGATAATCAAGTCAGACACAGTCCCTAACCTACATGGGACTCAACAGTCTAAAGGGAAGAGAAAGAAGGTATTTGGGGTCTTTTGTAAGCTATTTGTTAAGCACTTACTATTCACCAAGCATTGTGCTGTGTCTTGGGCAAACTAATCAGGGATATTTAATCCCCATTTCACAGATGAGAAAACTTGACAGCCGGAGTCATGGCCATGTGGGGAGAATTTGTGCATATATTCATATGCACAGTGAGCATCTCCTCCAAGCTCGCTGGTCAGATGGGTCGGGGCCAGGCGGGCTCGGCGACGTCGACGGTTCTTGGCGACAGTTCTCGGCGGTGGGGGGCTCTCGCCATGGCAGCGGCCTCCCTCTTCTGCGATGTCCCGAAGGCTCAGCCCGTTTTGATCTTTAAACTCACTGCCGATTTCCGCGAAGACGTGGATCCCTGCAGGGTCAATCTGGAGGTGGAAGCTGAGCCCTGCCTGCACAACTGGCTCCTCTGCCACTCACCTCCTCTTTCTCTCCTGTCCTGCCATCGACCTCTGGCCCATGTCCTACCTCTGCCCTGGAATGCCTTCCCTCCTCACAACAGCCAAACTACCTCTCTTCCCCCTTCAAAGTCCTACTAAGAGCTCACTTCCTCCAGGAGACCTTCCCAGACTAAGCTCCCCTTTTCCTCTGCTCCTCCTCCCCTCCCCATCGCCCTTACTCCCTCCCTCTGCCCTAACCCCTTCTCTGCCTACAGCACTTGGGTATATTTTTACGTATTTATTATTCTATTTATTTTATCAATGATGTGCATATATCTATAATTCTATTAATCTATTTAGATGTTATTGATGTTATTGTTTTGTTGTCTGTCTCCTTCTTATAGACTGTGAGCCCGTTGTTGGGTAGGGATTGTCTCTACCTGTTGCCAAATTATACTTTCCAAATGCAAAGTACAGTGCTCTGCACACAGTAAGTGCTCAATAAATACGATTGAATGAATAAGCATATATACCCATATATGCAAACATACACCTACACGTATATGAGCATGCATGTATGTGCATATGTACCTGTAGATGAATGCGCACTTACAAATGCACGTGACTACACTCACACATATACATGAACATATATGCAGATGCACGAGCACGTACCTATGTGGGGTAAGCAGTCATGGCTTAGTGGATGAGCCCGGGCTTGGGAGTCAGAGGTTGTGGGATCTAATCCCGGCTATGCCACTTGTCGGCTGTTTGACTTTGAGCAAGTCACTTAACTTCTGCATGCCTCAGTTCCCTCATCTGTAAAATGGAGATGAAGATTGTGTGCCTCTCGTGGGACAACCTGATTACCTTGTACCTCCCGCAGCACTTAGAGCAGTGCTCAGCACATAGTAAGCACTTAACATATACCGCCTTTATTATTATTACCTAAACTTTCACACATACATATGAATACATGCATGTATACATGCACACTAGAGTAGCCAGTCACCAAACTTCTACACAAGACAAGATTGGTTTCCAGCTGGTTTTCCCCCTGTCCAATCAATCTGTGATGTTTATCCATAGCCGACTGGGTCCTTAGTACAGAGTTAAGCATTGAGTTATGCACTGTACTAAGCCTTCAGTACTAAGTACTAATCACTGAGAAGAGTTCAAGAGAAGCAAGAGACACACTGTCTTGTCCTCAAAGAGCTTACAATTTAATGAGGGGAGAGATAAAAAGTATTTAAAAGAATAAAAGCAGAAGGAAAAGTGAGGATTTAAGAGGAAACGCGTCAGGATGAAAAGGTTGAATAAAAAATTGAATGTGTAAGTATGTGAAGGATAAATATAACAATTAATAAACATATACATACAAATGTATTAATCAATTGATAGTATTAATTTAATTTCTTCTCTGTACAGAGCATTGCACTAAAGGCTTGGGAGAGTATTAGTCTCCCCCTCTAGACTCTTAAATTCACTGTGGGCCCTATTTGAAACATGGAATGTTCCAACCTGATTAACGTGTATCTACCCCAGCGGTTAGTACAGTGCCTGGCACATAGTGAGCACCAGTAAATACTATTTAGAACAAAAACAATAATGGAATCAGGATTTCAACTTTCGCTAAGTGTGGCAAATATTCCCCACAATCCTCCAGGGAAGAAAGCTCTCTGTGGTAGCCATTTTTGTGCTATTTGGAGCTATCAAAGCCACAATACACAATCGATCACTTGATGGCATTTACTGAGCACCTATTGAGTGCTAACCCTATACTAAGTACTGTATATTATTATTATTACTATTGTTATTATTATTATTATTATTATCATTATTATATTGGTACTAAGCACAGGGGTAGATACAACTAAATCAGGTCGGACACATTCCCTGTCCCACACTGGCCTCAAAGTCTGTTTCATTTTCTGCTTATTTTATGGTATTTGTTTTAAACACCTACCACGTGTCAGGCACTGTACTAAATTCTGGGGTAGATGCTAGATAATCGGAAGTGAAACAGTCCGTGTTCCACATGGAGCTCATGGTCTTAATCCCCATTTTACAGAAAAATTAACTGAGGCACAGAGAAGTTAAGTGTTTTCTCTGTGTAGAGGAGAGGGAGAACAGGGATAGAACCCCCATTTTACAAAGAGGAGGCTGAGGCAGAGAAAAGTGAAGCAACTTGTCCGAGGTCATGCCGCAGACAAGGGCGTGGGGCCGCCGGGATTAGAACCCAGATCCTCTGACTCCCAGATCCATGCTGTTTCCACTAGATGGTGCTGTTTCAAATTCTTGAAGCACATACGACAATAGTGCTCAGTACAGTGCTGTTGACACAGCTAGAGCTCAATAAATACGATTGAATGAATATTAAGTCTTACATTTCCTTCCCTTGAATAGCTTACAGTATAATGGAAATCCATGGGATCAATCTGTCACTGGCAGTTATTGAACACCTACTCAGTGTTAGGTACTGTACTAAATGCTTGGAAGAGTACAAGACACTTGCTCCCCGCCCTCAAGAAGTTTACAGGCCAAAGGAGATAACGTGCAATCAATTTTCCTCTTTATTCTATCACAGACCTACTGAGTGCTAGACACTACTAAATGCTGGGGAAGGTATATAAAAGAGTAGCAAAACACATGATAATAATAATTATGGTATTTGTAAAGTGCTCACTACATGACAAGCACTGTTCTAGGCGCTGGGGGTAGATACAAGGTAATCAGTTTATCCCACACGGGGCTCACAGTCTTTATCCCCATTTTCAGATGAGTCAGCTGAGGCACAGAGAAACAAAGTGGCTAGTATTCCATTCTGACACATGATCATAAGGTCATTATTAGCAATATTAGTATTAGTATTAGTATTAGTATTAATATCATCGTCGTCGTAAACACTATGGCATTCATTAAGTGCTTACTCTGTGTCAAGTACTATACTAAGTGTTGTGGTAGATACACGCTAATCAGGTCAGACACGGTCCTTGCCCCAAATGGGGCTCAGGTCGAAGTAAAAGGGGGAACATGATTTGAATCTCCATTTTATAGAAAAAGAAACTGAAGCACAGAAAAGTGAAGTGACTAGCCCAAGGTCACACAGCAGGAGAGTGGTAGAGCAGAGAGTACAATCCAGGTCCCCTGACTTCCAGGCCCATGTACTATCCACTTGGACACACTGTTTCTCTAAAGTTGTCTATATATTTATGTATATCTACCAATCAATCAATCAAACAAGCAAGCAGTGGTATTTATGAAACACTGACTGTGTGCAGAGCACTGTAACAATCGCCTGGGAGAGTACAATACGTTTACAGACAACAGAGGAAAACAGACATTCAAATAAATCATAGATTCAGTTGTCCTTTCAATCCTTTATTCTGAGTCTATCAGCTGTCAGCCCCCTTTGATCCGTTTCACTGATCAGAGTACTTGCTAAAGCACTTACAATATACCAAGCACTGTACTAAAGACTCGGGTAGACACAGGATGATCAGGTCCTACATGGGGCTCACAGCCTAAGTAGGAGGGAGAACCCCCATTTTGCAGATGGAGAAACTGATACACAGAGAGTTCATTTAATTCATTCAGTTGTACTTATTGAGCGCTTATCATGTGCAGAACACTGAACTAAGTGCTTGGGAGACTACGATGCAACATTAAACAGACATGTTCTTTGCCCATAGCGAGCTTACGGTGTAATGCTACACTCTAGAGCTATAGTTTAGAGAAGTGAAGTGACTTGCCGAAGGTCACACAGCAGGTAAGTGATGGAACCAGTATCAGAACCCACTGCAAGCTCGTTGTGGGCATGCAAAGGGTGTGTTTATTGTTATATTGAACTCTCCCAAGTGCTTAGTACAGTACCTTGCATAAAGTGCTCTGCAAACAGTAAGCACTCACTAAATACAATTGCATGGATGAAGGAATGAAAAGAAGCACTCAATAAATAAAATTGACTGAATGAATGAAGTCCTCTGACGCCCAGCTCCGTGAGCTTTCCACTAGGCCACGCTGCTTCCGAGGAGTGTAAACTCCCTATGGACAGGGAATGAGTCTCCTGTTGCATTTTACCAAGTGCTCAGTCCAGCGCACCGGCTTCTGGGGAATTCCAGTCCATAGCACCCCTATGGGTGCTGAAGAGATCCTAGAGGGGCCTAACGTCTACCTCAGCAACTTCCGGAGGGCCCCCTTGACCTCCTCGCTCCTCAGGCTGGCTGTCCATGAGGGGGTTAAGGACGCCATAAAAGATGCCCACGAGGCCGTCTCTTCCAGAAGAGTGACCAGAAGATGGCTGGATGAAGGTGAAGATGGCAGGGCCATAGAAGAGGCTGACATCCAGCAGGCAGAAGGTGCAGGTGGACCAGGCCTGGCGCTTCCCCTCGGCCGAGTGGCTCTTCACGATGGCGGCTACGACGAGTACATAGGAGCCTAAAGTGATGGAGAAGGTGCCAATCCCACCAACTACCAGAACGGGACAGGGACGTGTCAGTAGTACTGGTCCACCCGGTTGGAGCGGCAGGTCAGCGTGAAGGTGAAGGACACGTGCAGGGAGGAGTTGAGGAAGAGGGCTGGCCAAGCCCCGGCCGCCAGAGCGACGTAGAGTCTCCCGTCCATGAGAATAGCGTAGCAGAGAGGGCGGAGGACAGCCTAGCGATGCTCAGAGGCCATGACCCCTAGGAGGAAGACGTCCATCCCCACCGGGGCCACCAGGAAATAGAGCTGAAGGGCGTGCACGGCCAACAAGATCGCCGCAGTGGCGAGGCCCCGCAGTATCTTGGGCACCGCGGCTGTGGGGCGGGAGACGTCCAGCAACAACAGGTTGGCGAGGAAGAAGTACATGGGCGTGTGGAGACGGAGGCCGGGGAGGAAGGCGAGGAGTAGGGCACCGTTGGACAGGAGCGTGGCCGAGTAGACGGCGTCAAAGGCAGCGAATCGCCCCTCCGGCGGGTCCGACAGGCCCTTCAGGAGGAAGCCAGTCATCCAGGTCCCGTTGCCCTCTGCCGACCACGGGAGGTTAACTATATTCATTCATTCATTCATTCATTCAAACGCATTTATTGAGCACTTACTGTGTGCAATTATTCGATCCGACCGCGGTCAGGAGGGACCTGGGTCTAATCCTGCTCATCTGCCGGGTGATCTCAGGCGACTAGCTTCGCTTCTCAGGACTTCATTTTCCTTATTTGTAAAATGGGGGTTGAGATTGTGTGCTCTCTTATTACCTTGAACCTACCCTAGGGCTTTAGTACAGTTAGAGAAGCAGCGTGTCTCGGTGAAAAGAGCCCGGGCTTGGGAGTCAGAGATCATGGGTTCATATCCCAACTCTGCCAATTGTCAGCTGTGTGATTTTGGGCAAGTTACTTAACTTCTCTGTGCCTGTTACCTCATCAGTAAAAAGAGGATTAAGACTGTGAGCCCCCTGTGGGACAACCTGATCACCTTATAACCTCCCCAGCGGTTAAAGCTGTGCTTTGCACATAAGAAGCACTTAATAAATGCCATTATTATTGTTATTAGAGTTCCCGGCTCATGGTAAGTGCTTAACAACCACCCTAAAGAAAAAATAAATATCCGTGGCTGGGAACAGGTCTGGGGTTGGAAGTCAGAGGACCTGGGTTCATTTATTCATTCAATCATAGTAATTGAGCGCTTCCTGTGGGCAGAGTACTGTGCTAAGCACTTGGAAAGTACAATTCAGCAACAGATAGAGACAATCCCTACCCAAAAGCGGGATCACAGTCCCGGCTCTATCACTTGCCCGCTGAGTGACCTTAGGCAAGTCACCTCACTTTTCTGGATCTCAACTTCCTCATCTATGAAATGGGGATTCCCTACCCGTTCTTCCTCCTCCTTAGACTGTGTGTCCCATGTAGCATCTGGTTATCTTCTATCTACCCCAGTGATTAGTACAGTGAGTGGCACGTAGTAACTGCTTAACAAAACTTGTTTTGTTGTCTGTCTCCACCCTTCTAGACTGTAAAAGGTATGAGCAGTGATTGTGTCCCTTTATTGCTGAACTGTACTTTCCAAGCGCTTAGGACAGTGCTCTGCACACAGTAAGCGCTCAATAATTACGAAAGAATGACTGAATAAATGAATAGTAATAACTAGCAACTACCCATTCGCTAAAACACTTATTATATGCCAGGCACTGTACTAAACACTGACATAGATGCAATGTTATCAGGTTGGACACCATCCTTGTCCTACATGGAGCTCACCGTCTTAGCTTCCACTTCACAGGTGAGGTAACTGAGGCACAGAGAAGTGAAGTGACTCGTCCAAGGTCACACAGCAGACAAGTCAGATTGAAATCCAGATCCTACTGACTCCCAGGCCTGTTTTCTTTCCACCAGGCCCTTAATACAGGGCTTGACATATAGTAAGTGTTTAACAAATACCACAATCGTGATTTTATCCAAATCTCTATCTCTCCTGCTTTCTTTCTTAGCTCATTTCCTCCTTAACTGGCTTGGGAAGATGGTCCACCTCTCCTCACAGTCCCAAATAAAGTTATTAATTGACAATTTGACCTTCTCCAGGATAGTCGTACTTATCAAGCACGTATTCTGTGCAGAGCATTGTACTAAGGATTTGCGAGAGTACAGTACAGTAAAGCTGCTAGACACATTCCCTGTCCACTGTGAGTTTACAATCTAGAGAGGGAGACAGACATTAAACAGCGTGGCTTAGTGGCAAGATCCCAGGTTTGGGAGTCAGAGGATGTGGGTTCTAATCCTGGCTTCTCCACCTGTCAGCTGTATGACCTTGAGAAAGCCATTTAACATCTCTGGGCCTCAGTTACCTCATTTCTAAAATGGGGATAAAGACCGAGAGCCCCAAGTGGGACAACTTGCTTACCCTGTACCTATCCCAGGGCTTAGATCTTGGCACATAGTAAACGTTTAACAAATACCATAATTATTGTTACTATTATAAATGAATGACGGATATTCGCTGATTCATTCTTTTGCATTTATTGAGCTCTTACTGTGTGAAAAGCTCTGTACTAAGCACTTGGAAGAGTACAATATAACAATAAATAGGTACATTCCCTACCCGCAACGAGATAAACGTAAGTGCTGTCAGGATGAAAGAGGAGTGAATAAAGGGTGCAAATTCAAGTGCAAGGGCGATGCAGAAGAGAGTGTGAGAAGAGGAAACAAGGGCCTAGTCAGGGAAGGTCTCTTGGAGGTTTGAAGGAGGGTAGAAAAAAACCCCATCCTTCATTTTTCCCTCACAAATGTTCTTTTATTTTTTTATACATGAGGTAGTTTTTATGTGCTTACTAGGCTTCAGGAACTATATACTAAACACTGGGGTAGGCACAAGCTAATCAGGGTGGACACGGTCCATGTCCCATGTGGGGCTCGCCGTCTTAATACCCGTTTTGCAGATGAGGAACTGAGGCAAAGAGAAGTGAAATGACTCATCCAAGGTCGCACAGCAGATCAGTGGCAGAGGCAGGATTAGAACCCAGGTCCTCTGACTCCCAGGTCCAGGCTTTTTACACTAGACCACGTTGCTTCCATTGATTGATTGATCAATTGACTTTTCCTATAAGCTGTCTTCACCCACTACTTCTCGGTTCTCATTCTTTCCTTACCCCGAGATCACCTACCAACTGCATCTCACTCTCAATCAATCAAGCAATCAATCAATCGTATTTATTGAGCGCTTACTATGTGCAGAGCACTGTACTAAGCGCTTGGGAAGTACAAATTGGCATCACATAGAGACAGTCCCTACCCAACAGTGGGCTCACAGTCTCGTTTTTCTTCCCTCCTAATCCTCACTCCTGCAGGTCTCCTGGCCCATAATTTTATTTCCCTTAAAGTAGTCTAGACCATAGTCCTCCCCAACTTCAAACTCCTCCGAAAGTCCGACCTCTTCCAGGAAGCCTTCACCAATTAATTTATAATCACCCTGATTGGATCAAAACGATAGCTGTTAGCTAAATTCTACTCAGCTAGATTCACTCGCTCCCCTTTCCCTTCACCGCTCTCGTGCCACTAACCCACAGCCCTGGATCACTGCCACTGTCCGCCTCCTTCGCTCTTATGCTCGAGCTGCCGAACGCTGCTGGCGAAAGCCTAAACACCATGCCAACCTCGTTCACTTCACGTTTATCCTTTCCTGCCTTAACTCAGCCCTCTCCTCTGCCAGACAAAACTATTTCTCCTCCCTTATTGACACCCATGCCCATCATCCCTGCCAGCTCTTCCGTACATTCAACTCCCTTCTCAGGCCCCCGGTTCCTCCCCCTCCTCCTTCCCTCACCCCCAACGATCTGGCCTCCTACTTCATTAACAAAATTAAATCCATCAGGTCCGACCTCCCCAAAGTCACTCCCCCCCTCTTCTCCAACCCCCCGGCTCTCAACACTCTCTGCTACTCTCCCATCCTTCCCAGCAGTATCCTCGGAGGAGCTCTCCTCCCTCCTCTCAAGTGCTACTCCGGCCACCTGTGCTTCTGACCCTATTCCCTCTCATCTCATGAAATCTCTCTCTCCATCCCTTCTCCCCTCCTTAGCTTCCATCTTCAACCGCTCACTCTCCACTGGTTCCTTCCCCTCTGCCTTCAAACATGCCCATGTCTCCCACCCAAAAAAAACCCTCTCTTGACCCCACCTCACCTTCTAGTTATCTCCCCGTATCCCTCCTATCATTCCTTTCCAAACTCCTTGAACAAGTTGTCTACACGCACTGCCTCGAATTCCTCAACACCAACTCTGTCCTCGACCCCCTTCAGTCTGGCTTCCGTCCCCTACATTCCACGGAAACTGCCCTCTCAAAGGTCACCAATGACCTCCTGCTTGCCAAATCCAACGGCTCATACTCTATCCTAATCCTCCTCGACCTCTCAGCTGCCTTCGACACTGTGGATCACCCCCTTCTCCTCAACACACTATCCAACCTTGGCTTCACAGACTCCGTCCTCTCCTGGTTCTCCTCTTATCTCTCCGGTCGTTCATTTTCAGTCTCTTTTGCAGGCTCCTCCTCCCCCTCCCATCCCCTTACTGTGGGGGTTCCCCAAGGTTCAGTGCTTGGTCCCCTTCTGTTCTCGATCTACATTCACTCCCTTGGTGACCTCATTCGCTCCCACGGCTTCAACTATCATCTCTACGCTGATGACACCCAGATCTACATCACTGCCCCTGCTCTCTCCCCTTCTCTCCAGGTTCGCATCTCCTCCTGCCTTCAGGACATCTCCATCCAGATGTCTGCCTGCCACCTAAAACGCAACATGTCCAACACTGAACTCCTTGTCTTCCCTCCCAAACCCTGCCCTCTCCCTGACTTTTCCAACTCTGTTGATGGCACTACCATCCTTCCCGTCTCACAAGCACGCAACCTTGGTGTCATCCTCGACTCCGCTCTCTCATTCACCCCTCACATCCAGGCCGTCACCAAAACCTGCCGGTCTCAGCTCCGCAACATTGCCAAGATCCGCCCTTTCCTCTCCATCCAAACCCCTACCCTGCTCTTTCAAGCTCTCATCCTATCCCGCCTGGACTACTGCATCAGCCTTCTCTCTGATCTCCCATCCTCGTGTCTCTCCCCACTACAATCCATACTTCATGCTGCTGCCTGGATTGTCGTTGTCCAGAAACGCTCTGGGCATGTTACTCCCCTCCTCAAAAATATCCAGTGGCCACCAATCAATCTGCGAATCTCGGCTTCAAGGCTCTCCATCACCTCGCCCCCTCATACCTCACCTCCCTTCTCTCCTTCAACAGCCCACCCCGCACGCTCCGCTCCTCTGCCGCTAATCTCCTCACCGTGCCTCGTTCTCACCTGCCCCACCATTGACTCCTGGCCCACGTCATCCCCCGGGCCTGGAATGCCCTCCCTCCGCCCATCCGCCAAGCTAGCTCTCTTCCTCCCTTCAAGGCCCTACTGAGAGCTCACCTCCTCCAGGAGGCCTTCCCAGACTGAGCCCCTTCCTTCCTCTCCCCCTCACCCCCTTTCCATCCCTCCCATCTTACCTGTATATATGTATATATGGTTGTACATATTTATTACTCTATTTATTTATTTTACTTGTACATATCTATTCTATTTATTTTATTTTGTTAGTATGTTTGGTTTTGTTCTCTGTCTCCCCCTTCTAGACTGTGAGCCCACTGTTGGGTAGGGACTGTCTCTATATGTTGCTAACTTGTACTTCCCAAGCACTTAGTACAGTGCTCTGCACACAGTAAGTGCTCAATAAATACGATTGATTGATTGATTGATTGATTGGTAGCTAGTTTTAGCAGCTGTGACCTTACATCCATCTCTTCAGCATTTATATAGATAAGTAAATTCAACGGTACATTTAATCAATCAGTGGTATAGAGCACTTACTGTGTGCAGATCGCTGTACTAAATACTCAGGAGAGGACAATCTTCTGCCTGACACATTGGTAATCTGACATTCTTACCTGTTTTGTCTGTTCTATTGTTCTGTTGTACTCTGCTCAGTATTTAGGGAAGCAGTATGGCATAATTGGTAGAGCACTGGCCTGGGAATCAGAAGGACCTGGGTTCTAACTCCAGCTCTACCACTTGTCTGCTGTGTGACCTCGAGAAAGGCACAGTCTGTTCTGTGCCTCGGTTACCACATTTGTAAAATGGGGATTAAGACTGAGTCCTATATGGGACAGGGGCTGCGTCCAACCCAATTATTTTGAATCTATCCCAGCACTTAGTATAGTGCCTGGCATATAGTAAGCGCTTAACAAATATTATTATTATTATTATTATTATTATTATTATTATTATTATTATTATTATTATTATTATTATTATTATTATTATTATTATTAAAGGCAGCGGAAAGGAATGATGCCGACCTGGAATTTGTCCCTAGAGCTGGAGTGGTGATTGTTCTGTCTTTCTGAAGGTCACGAGAAGCAGCGTGGCTCAGTGGCAAGAGCACGGGCTTGGGCGTCCGGACCCTATGCATTGTCACACCGCTTTAAGGACTGGCTCTTCCCCTTCCTACGAACTGTGCCCCTCCCCTCCAAGGCAGTTTCCTGGGTTCCCAGTCACCTCTGAAATTCCTTCCCCCTTCACCCTAGTGGGTGTGGATCCTCAGAGGACCAGATCTCTAATCCGGCTCTGCCGCTTTCCTGCTGTGTGACCTCGGGCCAGTCACTTGACTTGTCTGGGCCTCACTTTCCTCATATGTAAAATGGGGATTCCATACCTGTCCTCCCTGCTTTTGGACTGTGAGCTCCAAGTGGGACAGAGACTGTGTGTGTTCTGATTATCTTGTATCTGCAATTAATGCAGAAAACAGCGCTGGGCACTTAGTAAACGCTGAGAGGCATCGTGGCATAGTGGAAAGAACCAGGGCCTGGGAGTCATAAGGACCTGGGTTTTAATCCCAACTTTACCACTTGTCTGGTGTGTGGCCTTGGGCAAGTCACTTCACTTCTCTGTGTTTCACATCCCTCATCCGTAAAATGAGGATTAGGACTGTGAGCCCCACATGAGGCAAGGGACTGTGTCCAACCCGATTATCTACATCTACTCTAGCACGTAGTATAGTGCCTGGCAGACAGAAAGCACTTAACTGATACCACAGTTATTATTATTATTCACTTTTCTGTGCTTCAGTTACCCCCATCTATAAATGGGGGTTAAGACTGAGCCCCATGTGGGACAGGGACCAGTTGCCTCTATCTACCCCAGCGCTTAGTTCAGCGCCTGCCAAGTAGTAACCATTTAGCAGATGCCATTAAAAAGGTAGCCCTGAGGAACCCCACCTTCCCCGTCCGGACCTGACTGATTCCCACTGCCCCCACCCCCCTGCTCCCCTCCCCTGGAAACAAGTACCTTGTTATCACCGAGTTATTTTAACACCAACTTCATTCTCACCTAGTCAGCCCACCCATGCTATTTGGCTGCTCACTGCTCTCCCCAGGCATCTCCTCTCCCATGACCCTCCTTAACAGTTCCACCCTACTCCAGAACTGCCGTCCATAGGACTCCATCCTCCACCACCTCAGAGACATATTTGCCATTTGCCCCAGGACTCTCCTTGCCATTAACCTCTTTGATTGGATTTGACTGATCTACAGACAATTCAACCTGCTGATTTGAGCATCATCTGCCAATTTTATGGTGGCTTCTGCATGTTAATTGTTATCTGCTCTCTGTGATGTTGTCATCTGTTTATTTTATTATTCCCATTGAATGTTAATTGTTAACGTCTCTCGATGATGTCATCACCTGCTTATTTTACTGCCATTGCATGTTAAATGTTAACTGCTCTCTGTGACGTCATCACCTGCTTATCTTTTTATTTATTTTTTTGCCATCACATATTGTTATCTGCTCTCTGTGATATCATCATCTGGTTTTTTTATTATTTCAATAGCATGTTAATTGCTAACCACTCTCTGTGATGTCGTCACCCAATTATTTTATTATTGCTTCTGCATTATTGCTACTGCATGTTAATTGTTAACTACCCGCTGTGCTGTCATGTACCTTGCTGACCTCAACATGAACTATCAATTTCCCTGCTCTCAACTGCTCTTCCCATTCCTTACCTTCCCCCACCCCTCTCCCAAACAGCTATTTCCCTCCCTTTTCCCTCCCCCACCCCTCCCTGTCCCCCCTCCCCAGAATCCCTCTGTACCAGCACCAACACTCAACTCCTCCCTTCCAACCCCCACCCTCCCCTACTCCCAACCCCGACCCCATCCCAGTTCTCCTTTCTCATCGCCACCCTTCTTCTCCCTCTCCCCGCCCAGGCCCCCGCCAACCCATCCCAATCCAAACCCTCTCCACTCCTCGCACCCTTCCACCTCTCTCCCCTCCCTCCACAGCTGCTGTCAAGTTTGGCCTCTGGAAACCCTGCTCCTCCTCCTTCTCCAACCCTCCCCAGCTCTCAACACTCTCCACCACTCTGCCATCCTTCCCAGCAGTATCTTCCGATGAGATCTCCTCCCTACTCTCAAGTGCTAATCCATCACCCCGTGTTTCAGACCCCACCTCCCATCCTCCTATCTCACCTGTGAGACAGTAAACAGAACCACTGAGAAGACTTGGATGGCACAGCCCAGGATGGAAATGGATCTATGGTCGGTCAGAGAGTTGTAAATGTATTTGGGGACGGTGACGGAGATGTAACACAGGTCGAGGACGGACAGGTTCCTAAGGAAGAAATACATGGGGGTGTGGAGGCACCGGTCGAGGACGGTGACGGCGACGATGAGGAAATTCCCCATCAGGGCCTCCACGTAGATCAGGAGGAACAGCGCAGCCTGGACCAGCTGCAGCTCCCGGACCTCCGAGAATCCCAGGAGCAGGGGTTCTTTCACCTTGGTGACACTGACCATTTCCGGGGGATTGCGCAGACCCCCTATGGGGAAAAGGAGGTGGAATCTAAGTCTCCTCAGCCCTGCCTTTTCCTTTCCATGCAAACCGCTACCTTGCTGATTCATGTTCTCATCTTATCCCGCCTGGATTGCTGCATCAGCCTCCTCGCTGATCTCCCATCCTCCTGTCTCTCCCCACTTCAGTCTATACTTCATGTTGCTGCCCGGATCATCTTTGTGCAGAAACCCTCTGGGCATGTTACTCTCTTCGTCAAAAATCTCCAGTGGCTCTCTGTCAACCTACGCATCAAGCAAAAACTCCTCACTCTCGGCTTCAAGGTTCTCCATCACCTCGCCCCCACCTACCTCCCCTCCCTTCTCTCCTTCTACAGCCCAGCCCGCACCCTCCGCTCCTCTGCCATTACCCTCCTCACTGTACCTCGTTCTCACCTGTCCCACTGTCTACCCCTGGCCCAAGTCCTCCCTCTGGCCTGGAATGCCCTCCCTCCACACATCTGCCAAACTAGCTCTCGTCCTCCCTTCAAAGCCCTACTGAGAGCTCACCTCCTCCAAGAGGCCTTCCCATACTGAGCCCCCTTTTTCCTCTCCTCCTCCCCGTCCCCCGAGCCCTAACTCCTTCCACTCTCCACAGCACCCGTACATATGTTTGTAGAGATTTATTACTCTATTTCTTTTACTTGTACATATTCATTATTCTATTTATTTTCTTAATGATGTGCATTTAGATTTAATGCTATTTGTTCTGACGACTTGACAACTGTCCACATGTTTTGTTTAGTTGTCTGCCTCCCCCTGTAGACTGTGAGCCCGTTGTTGATTAGGGACCGTCTTTATATGTTGCCAACTTGTACTTCCCAAGCGCTTAGCACAGTGCTCTGCACAGAGGAAGCGCTCAATAAATACGGTTGAATGAATGAATGAATATGAGCCGTTCTCAATTCCTGCCCAGCCCCACTTATTTGTGTGTTATTTATTAAGCATTTCTATGTGCCACTTCTCTGCTGTGTGATGTGACCTTGGGCAAGGCCACTTCCCCACCCCCTCGGTTATTCCGTACCACTCCTTCTCATGCACGGGGCCACCATACCCAGTACCCATCTTTGCAGGGCCCGGTGTTGTTGGAGGACATGTCCGTGGAGCTGAGCCGGGAGGAGGGGCCCAGCGGCAGCTGTACTGGGACGTGATGTTGGAAAACTACTGCAATATTACATCGTTGGGTGAGGGCCATCGGGGCTTCCATTTTTTCCTCACGAGGAGGTAGGTCGCCGGGACTCCGGGGCCCCGAAATTCAGACTCTGCCGGGGGCGGCGACTTGGGAAATGCCTTGGTTGGAGAGGCTATCGAGGGGTGGGGGCCCGGGAACCCCGGAGGAGCAGTGCTCAGGCAGAGCTGGAGTTCCCTGTACGGACAACCTCCGGCTAGGCTGCCTCGGTTCCCCAAGATGCCCCTTCTCATCCCCCTGCCTCAGAGTCGTTCGCTCCTTCGGTCGTATTTATGGAGCACTTACTTTGTTGAGACTACTGAGCTAAACGCTTGGGACAGGACAATATAACTATAAACAGACATATTCCCTGCCCACCATGAGTTTACAGTCTCCAGGACGAGTTTTCGCTCTCTCCCAAGTGCTTAGTACAGTGCTTTAGCACACTGAAAACGCTTACCAAATACCACCAAAATAGTCATGGTGACACGAGCCCTCCCCTTAAACTATTCTTAAACCTGCTGGGACCAGCAGACATAGACATTTAGTCTCTTTGCCTCTGTCTCTCCGTCTTTCCGTCTCTGTCTTCTTTTTCTCTCTTTCTTTCTCTCTCTGACTCTCATTTTCCTTTCTATCTCTCCTTTTTCTCTTTCTTTCTGTCTCTCCTTTTTCTTTCTCTCTCCGTTTTATCTCTTTATCTCTCTGTCTCTCCTTTTCCTCTCTCTATCTCTTTTTGTCTTTCATTTTGTCTCTCCTAATTCTCTCTTTCTCTCTCTGTCTTTCTCCGTTTCTTTTTCTGTCAATAATTTTTCTTTCTCTGTCTCTCCTTTTTCTCTTTCTTTCTCTCTCTGTCTCTCCCTTTTGTTTCTCTCTCTCCTCCCCCTTCTCCATCTTCTCCTTCCTCTCCCTCTCTTCCCCTGTCCTTCTCTCAATCAATCAATCAATCAATCAATCGTATTTATTGAGCGCTTACTGTGTGCAGAGCACTGTACTAAGCGATTGGGAAGTGCAAGATGGCAACATATAGAGACGGTCCCTACCCAACAGTGGGCTCCCTATCTCCCTCCTATGTCTCCCCGACCCACCTATCTGTCAGATCAGGTGGAGACACGGAACCCTTGACCCCGTCGTGTTGGTTGGACTCTGACGTTCCGGTGGCAGAGCAGGAGGCATCCTGGACCTCAATGGGATGAGGATGCAGCCACCGGTGGGACGCAGAGCCACCAGATGAACCCCACCCCCACCCCCAGGGGGAGCTTGGGGAGAACCCCCGCCAGCAGGTAGGTTTCTCTCAACCTTCTCTCTCCGTTACCAAAACCTGCCAATCTCACCTTCCCAACATCGCCAAGATCCGCCATTTCCTCTACATCCAAACTGTTACTTTGTTGCTTCAATCTCTCATCCTACCCCGACTGAATTACTGCATCAGCCTCCTTTCTGATCTCCCATCCTCCTGTCTCTCCCCGCTTCAGTCTAGTCTTCACTCTGTTGCATGGATTATCTTTGTACCAAAATGCTCTGGACACGTCATTCCCCTCCTCAAAAATCTCCAATGGTTGCCTATCAAACTTTGCATGAAGCAAAAGCTTCTCACTATCGACTTCAGAGCTCTCCATCACCTTGCCCCCTCCTACCTTATCTCCCTTCTCTCCTTCTACAGCTCAGCCCGCACACTCCGGTCCTCTGCTGCTAACCTCCTCATTGTGCCTCATTCTCTCCTGTCCTTCCGTCGACCTACGTCCTACCTCTGTCGTGTAATGCCCTCCCTCCAAACATCCGCCAAACTAGCTCTCTTCCTCCCCTCAAGGCCCTTATGAGAGCTTACCTTCTCCAGGAGGCCTTCCCAGACTGAGCCCCCCATTTTCTCTCCTCCTCCTCCCCTCCCCATCGCCCCCAATCCCTCCTTCTGCCCTACCCTCTTCCTCTCCCCACAGCACTTGTACATATTTATTACTCTTTTTTTATTAATGATGTGTTTATAGCTATAATTCTATTTATTCTGATGCTATTGACACCTGTCCACTTGTTTTGCTTTGTTGTCTATCTCCCCCTTCTAGACTGTGAGCCCGTTATTGGGTTGGGACTGTATCTATATGTTGCCGAATTGTACTTCCCAAGCGCTTAGTATAGTGCTCTGCACAGAGCAAGAGCTCAATGAATGCGATTGAATGAATGAATGAATGAATGTATGAATGAGGATTTCCGACTGAAGGACCACCCAGGCTGTTTGGCAAGGTGGGCAGGCCAAGCAGGAATCAATCAATCAGTGGCATTTATTGAGTGCTTATTGGGTGCAGAGCACTATATGAAGTGTTTGGGAGTGCACAGTGCAACAGAATTAGCACGCAAGTTAACTGCCCATAATGAATCCTGAAAAATATCTGGTTAATATGAGCAGAAAAGACTGAGATGATAGTATGCTATGGTGAGGAGCTATAGCATAATGCTGTGGTCACTTTGGTCATACATGAATTACGCAGGGAAGAATTCACGTGTTCTCGGCAATGTTCTTTTTCTCTGTCTGCTTACTCACTTGTTGAGCTGGGTTCCGCCTGGAACATGGCTTGCAAGGGAAGAGAGAATCCAATGCACATTGTACAAACAACAGCACGACACTCAATCTGTGGACACTTTTGGCTCCTCCCTTATTACTGAAGGGACATTCCATCCTCAGACCATCTAAATTTGTGGGCAGGGAATGTCACTGGCAACTATATTGCAATGAATTCTCTCGACTGCTTTCTATGCTGCTCTGCACGCAGTAAGTGCTCAAAAATACCATTGAATGATTGATATTTAGACATTCATTCACTCATTAATCATTTAATTAATTAATTCAGTAATTCATTCACCATGTAGTATTCATTGAACAGCTACTATGTGCTGTATTAAGCTCTGGAACATAACACACCAACGAGAAATAGACATGGTCCTTGTCCCCAAAGGGGTTAGTAATCTAAAAAGAAGGCTAGAGGAAGGATTGGTATGTGACACAGAAGGGAAAATGAAATTATAAAAAAGGAAAGATAAAACAGACAAGGATACTAGTTAATACAAGATTACCTACCAAAAGAGCAAAACAGTTCTAAACTCTTCACCTCTCAGGGTGTCTGTGGCTGGAGGCACAACAGCTTCAGGAAGTTTTTTTTAAATAGTATTTATTAAGTGCTTACTATGTGCCAAGCACTGGTGTAGATACAGGATAATCAGGTTAGACACAATTCTTGTTCCACAAGTCGAAGTGCAATGGAGAAAAGATACCTAATCCCCATTTTACATATGAGGAAACTGAGGCACAGAGAAATGAAGTGACTTGCCCAGGATGACACAGCAAGAAAGTGGCAGAGATGAGACTAGATCTCACGTCCTTCTGAATCCTAGGCCGTGCTCTTTCCACTAGATCATGCTGTTTCCTGTCAAGTTCCTGTCAGGTTCTGTCTCAGCAGGGCAGGGAGAGGTGGCATTAAGAATTCCTTTGATGACCTCTATTCTAAAGAATCCAGAAATCCCTCCAAAAGGGAGTAGAGCAAGAGGCCAGGGAAGGGAAAGAAAGACACTTAAGAACAACACTCTATTTCTTGGAATCAGAAACCCTTGAGGCCAGTCTCTGTCTCTATTCCTCCTGACTGTGGAGTCTGAGATGTAAAGACAGTCCCCCAGGCTTGTCTATGTCACTGTGAGGCTACAGAGGGAAATTCCTGGTCCACGTGAATCCGGAGGGGCTGACCAGGCAGTAGTTTGGGGTCGAAGGGGTAGGACCTCATCTCCCCACGGCTGTGATTATTGTATCACTCATGGTAGCTTTGACATTTTCTGGAAGGGGTAGCCAGAAGACCACCTCCATGGAGAAATACATTTCCCTCCCGACTCTAACTCCTCCTTCTGGTCAGAGCCCAGTGACAAATTAACGAACCAAGTGAACAGTTAAACAATTAACTCTGGTGTAGCAAAGTCACCCCCAAGGAGTAGTGGTTAAATCTCATCCTCAACTTCAAGGTTGCTTATTGTCAGATAATCCTGGCAATGAGAATGTGAGAATCAGCATAACCCAGTGGACCGAGCACGGGCCTGGGGTAAACTGGGTTTTTGCATTTCAACCAACTGTCTCAGATTTGGAAATCTTAGAGGCCTGCCTCTTCATAAAAGAAAACAAAGACAAGGTTTTGTGTACCATTGATCCTCGGATGGAAAAAAAAGAAACACATAAACATAAAGCAGGCAGGACCTGATCAGACCCTAATCTCTGAAAACGTGGACCAGGAGGGAATATGGCTCCACCACTTTCTGCTACAGCCTTGGGCAAGTCACGTAACATTTATATTAACCAAGAAGACAGTGGTAGAGTCAGGATCAGAATTCAGATTCTCTGACTCCCAGGCCCGTACTTTATCCACTTGGCCACGCTCTGCTTGAATTCTCCATTTGGTGGTGATTGGAAAATGTTGGTTTCTTGCGGACCTCAGAAAAGAGCTAGCACCAGGTTTACGTTACGTTAATTTGGCAAGGAGCGTATCTACAAACTCTGTTGTACTGTACTTGCACATGGAAAGTGCTCAATAACTACCATTGGGGTTTAGAATATGGTTTAGAGATAAGAGTTAAGGGTAGGGATGAGGTCAATGATTGGTTTGAGTTCATTGGTCTGTCAACCAATGAACATATATGTAAAGTTGTCTTTCTTATTTGAAAAAGACACTAGTGATGGTAAAGCTCACCTAGGAGTGTGTGTGTGTGTGTGTGTGTGTGTGTGCGCGCGCGCGCGCGCGACTAATTAGGCCAAGCCATATTGAGTAGACAAAAAAGTTATCCTTCTCTGATCCAGACATGACTTCCTGTTTCCTCCTGGCTTTCTTCTACCCCAGCTGGGCCGTTTGGTGTGACTGACTCCAGACTGTACATTCCTTGTCGGGAGGGAGCATATCTTCCAACTCTGTTGCACTGTACTCCACCAGGAGTTTAGTATAGTGTTCTGAACACAGTATGCACTCAGTAAGTACCGTTGATTGATTTGTGTTCTACTGATGCCCACAGCCTTTGGAGTGGAAAGAGATTCCAAGATTCTCTGTGTTGCATTCCTCAACAGCACCACGCAGAATGACGTCAGTGCAGTTGAGCCCACTACATAGGCCTCCTTTGGCCAATTGGTGATGAGAAATGAATTAGAGCACTCCGAGGTTTGTTCAGTGAGTCATTCACTAGTATTTATTGAGCACTGATTGAATGTAGAGCACTGTACTAAGAACTTGGGAACTAAGTGCTTGGGAGAATACAATACAGAGACACATTCCCTGCATGCAACAAGCTTATGGTCTAGAGGGGGAAAGTCACTTATGAGTGTGTGTGTGTGACTGAAAAGGCCAAGATGAGGACCACAGTGGACCCACAAAATGGACATCCTTTGTTGTGCCGTTGTCAATCAAGCAATCGATGGTATTTGTTGAGGGCTTACTATGTGCAGAGCACCAAATTAAGTGCTTGGGAGAGTAAAATACGGCAGAATATAGCAGACAAGTTCCTTGCTCATCAATCAATCAATCAATCGTATTTATTGAGCACTTACTGTGTGCAGAGCACTGTACTAAGCGCTTGGGAAGTACAAGTTGGCAGCAACGGTCCCTACTCAACAGTGGGCTCACAGTCTAGAAGGGGGAAACAGAGAACAAAACAAAACATATTAACAAAATAAAATAAATAGAATAGATATGTACAAGTAAAATAAATAAATAAATAAATAGAGTAATAAATACGTACAAACATCTAAACAGGTGCTGTAGGGAAGGGAAGGAGGTAAGGCGGGGGCATGGAGAGGGGGAGGAGAGGGAGAGGAAGGAGGGGGCTCAGTCTGGGAAGGCCTCATGGAGGAGGTGAGCTCTCAGTAGGGCCTTGAAGGGAGGAAGAGAGCTAGCTTGGCGGATGTGGGGAGGGAGGGCATTCCAGGCCAGGGGGATGACGTGGGCCAGGGATCGAAGGCGGGATAGGCAAGAACGAGGCACGGTGAGGAGATTAGCGGCAGAGGAGTGGAGGGTGCTGGCTGGGCTGTAGAAGGAGAGAAGGGAGGTGAGGTAGGAGGGGGCGAGGTGATGGAGAGCCTTGAAGCCGAGGGTGAAGAGTTCCTTCCTGATGTGTAGGTTGATTGGTAGCCACTGGAGATTTTTGAGGAGGGGAGTAATATGCCCAGAGCGTTTCTGGAAAAAGACAATCCGGGCAGTGGCGTGAAGTATGGATTGAAGTGGGGAGAAACAAGAGGATGGGAGATAGGAAAGGAGGCTGATACGGTAGTCCAGACGGGATAGGATGAGAGCTTGAACAAGCAGGGTAGCGGTTTGGATGGAGAGGACATATGTGTCCTCTCATACATGTTGCCTCAACATATATGTTGCTAACTTCAAGGCCCTACTGAGAGCTCACCTCCTCCAGGAGGCCTTCCTAGACTGAGCCCCTTCCTTCCTCTCCCCCTCGTCTCGTCCCCACCTCCATCCCCCATCTTACCTCCTTCCCTTCCCCACAGCACCTGTATATATGTATATATGTTTGTACATATTTATTACTCTATTTATTTATTTATTTTACTTGTACATATCTATTCTATTAATTTTATTTTGTCAGTATGTTTGGTTTTGTTCTCTGTCTCCCCCTTTTAGACTGTAAGCCCACTGTTGGGTAGGGACTGTCTCTATATGTTTCCAACTTGTACTTCCCAAGCGCATTGTACAGTGCTCTGCACACAGTAAGTGCTCAATAAATACGATTGATGATGATGATTATGATAACTTGTACTTCTCAAGCGCTCAGTACAGTGCTCTGCACACAGTAAGCGCTCAATAAATACGATTGATTGATTGATTGACAGGGCGGATCTTGGCAATGTTGCGGAGCTGAGACCGGCAGGTTTTGGTGACGGCTTGGATGTGAGGGGTGAACGAGAGAGCGGAGTCGAGGATGACACCAAGGTTGCGGGCTTGTGAGATGGGAAGGATAGTTGTACCATCAACAGTGATGGGAAAGTCAGGGAGAGGGCAGGGTTTGGGAGGGAAGACAAGGAGTTCAGTCCTGGACATGTTGAGTTTCAGGTGGTGGGCAGACATCCAGATGGAGATGTCCTGAAGGCAGGAGGAGATGCGAGCCTGGAGAGTGGGGGAGAGAGCAGGGGCAGAGATTTAGATTTGGGTGTAATCAGCGTAGAGATGATAGTTGAAGCCGTGGGAGCGAATGCGATCACCAAGGCAGTAACGAGCTTACTGTCTCAAGGGTGGGATAGATATTATTACATCTATCATTATAGGATATAAATTAGTGATTTATAAAGATATGTACCCAAGTGCTTTGGGTTTTAGAGGCGAGGCGATTATCAAATACCCAAAGGTCTCAGATCCAAGTGCATAGATGACACAGAAGGGATATCAAGTTAGGGAAAAGAGGGATTAATCAGGGAAGGCCTCTTGGTGGAGATGTGACCTTAATGAGGGTTTGAAGGCAGATAGAGTGGTGGTCTGGCATACATGGAGTGGTCGGGAGTTCCAGGGTAGGGAAGGATGTGGGAAAGGGGATGGTGGAGAGATAGATGAAATCGGGGCACACTGAGTAAGCTGGAGCTAGAGGAGTGAAGTATGTGAGCAGGGATGTAGTCGGAGATGGGTGAGGTAGAAGGGGTGAGCTGATTGAGTGCTTTAAATCCTCTGTAAGGAATTTCTGTTTGATGTGGAGTTGGATGGTGTTCAGGCAAATCCCTACCGATGCCATCACTGTGTAACGGGATGACCCAGGAATCCCGAAGAAGGAGGCAAACCACGCCAGTTTGCTGATTTATAGAGGTTTATTTTGGGACCGTACACTCACAGACCGGCCCTGGGTGGCGGCAGGACCCCAAACAGCGCACCACAACGCCCCGACCTATGGGCGGGGTTTATACAGCCGCCACAGACTATGAGCTTGCTATCGGTCTATCGGTTGTTTATAGCTACATCCTGGGAACATGGGGAGGGATAACCTGTACGAGGGGGCTTCGTGCAAGCACCTCAGAGCAAGAATACAATACAAGGTTGAGGAGTGGGAACAGTTCCCAATCAGATAGACATCCTGGGAAAATGGCCCACTCGCCCAGAGGAATGAGACAGCATTCTAGGAACATATACTAAGAAGCAGAAGTTGGGGAGGATGAGAAAGGGGAGAAAGAGAAGGGGAAACTTGAGGGTCCAATCACGTTCTTTCTCCAGAGCCCACCGCAGGTGGCGATATTCTGTGGGCTGGGGATCCTGTTCCCGCGGTCTAGAAGAATTTGCCCCGGAGCAGGGGATGGGGCCAAAGAGAAGGGGAAGAGAGGGGTGTTGGGCTGGTTGGGCTGTGCCAGCAGGTGGGTCCGGAATTTCCTGCGGGGGAAGACCAGGGTGCACACCCAGGGTAGGGAGTGAGCACAACATCGGCCTCTCCGGGGGCCCTGGTGATGCCCAGCTGGAATCCCATGCCAGTTGCTGCTCAACTCTCTGTCAGTTTTTCCAGTGGAGGGGCAGCCTGAGAGTCTCAGAACTCCTCCATCATCTGCCACTTGCACCCTGTGGCATTTTTGAAGCCATTCTTTCCCATGTAGGACAGAGAGTGCATCGGAAGAAGATGGCAAAAAAATACAGAAAACACCATCGTTGGTTACCACACTCGTTACCAGGTTTGGTGAAATAGAAATCACGGCTAGGCTTCAGTTATCCTAAACCTATCCACCCCAAACCCATAACTGTTTTTGTTCTCATAATCTAGATAGAATGAACCAAGAAATTACAAATAAATGGAACTTCCAGTATTATGTTCTATCTATGTATCTATCTATCTATCTATCTATGAATACGTTTCAGTTCAAAGGAAATTTGTTTCCATGAAACAATATTTCAAGCATTAGATTGGAAAGGCTTAGGGTAAATTACCGTCATGATTCCTAATAGAATAAGGAAGTGTTTACTCCTAATGAATGTGTGTGTCTTTCTGGGATTTTCTCACTTGTTTGAGTGTGAACTTGTATCATTTCAACCTACAGAGGAGATTGGATCCTCCAGGTGTTGTGATCGGGTTTGTCTGATCTCCATTTTGTTTTCCCATCCCTTCCTCCCATCCCTTTGTACACCCTTCTTCACAGAAGAAGAATGCCGCCAAAACTTCCCTCCACAAAACCTGCCTAATAAAAGCCTTCCCCCACCCTGACCTGCCTGACAAAAGCCATCCCCCACCCTGTTCAGGGCCGTTTATGACCCCAAGCGAAAATTAACCAATTGCAAGCCTCTGTTTCTGTAAACTTTCCACTGATTCGCAACTCCTGACCGTTAGCCTTGCGTTTTGTGCCTTTATAAACTCCGGCCCTACCCCTGATCGGGGATGCTTGATCTGGGTTCCTGGCCCCTTGCAGCCGCGCGCTAATAAAATCCACTTCTAAATTACTACCTGGGTCTCACTCGCTGATTCTCGGCAGAACATTTGGAGGCTCCAGCGAGATTCACGGTGTCCCGTGTCACCGTGGAGAACCCACCTGGGAGGACCTCGGCCTCGGGGGAAGGAGACCATTCTGCGCGGTGGTCTGGGGGGGGGGGGGGGGGGGCGGCCCCTGAGACGTTCCAGGGCCCCGGAACTCAAGGCTGAGAGGTCTAAACTGTCCCCTGACGCCGACTGATCCTCATTCGGCCTGGTGGATCCTGGGATCGGCAACGATCAACAACTTCCGGAGGTAACCTGGTTTCTGTTTTTTGGAGGGAACGAGTGCCGGACGCGGCAGTTAGCGCTTTGTGCCTCGATTCCCCGGGCACCCCAAGACGTTGGGTCACTGCCCGATTCTGGTTCTGGTTCTGGTTCTGCGGTTGTCTATGAATCTGTTCTATATGTGGAAGCGTTGCCTTTAGGAAATTCTGTTTTACGATCGTCTGTCTGAAACCTCCTCGCTCACAGACTGCCAGGCAGGTTTCCACCTGGATCGGGGACGAATATGTTCAGGGCAACTTCTCCAATGTCTACTGGAAGGATGTGTTCGCCTCCAGGTTGTTGTTTGTTTGTGTCTCTGTGCTGTAAGAATGGGAGGTTCAGCCAGCGTGCCAGAAACACCTTTGGACTGTATGCTCAGTCACTTTAAAGAAGGATACCGGGATGGGTATGATTATGGGATTACCCTAAAGAAACAGAAGCTCACTCTATTTTGCATGAATGAGTGGCCCACCTTCGGGGTGGGGTGGCCCCCTCAGGGTATTTGATAAGCAAATTGTAAACAGGATTTGGAGAGTTGTGACTGGGACCCCCGGCCACCCCGATCAGTTCCCCTATATTGACGTTTGGCTGGACCTCATTACCCACCCCCCTCCCTGGTTGAAAAACTGCTCCCTGAAAAGGGGCATCCGAGTTCTTTTTGCCCAACCTATAAAAAGGCCCCCTTCCAGGGACCCCCCCCCCAAAAAATGTCCTCCAGGAGTCCCAGGAGGATGATCTTCCCCCCTCCTTGTAACCCGGGCGCCCTTCGGGATGTCCCGCAGTTTGAGGGCCCGCCCTGGACTCTCAGAGAGAGTCGAGTGGCATAGGCCCCATTAAAGGTACCCAGATTCGAATATTGGGATGGACCTCGAAAATATGGACGGGGGAGGTCACTTATAGTTGTACGTGTTTCCATAAACGCTTGGTACCGTGGTTGGTGCACGGTTAAAGTTCTGTAGATATTATAAAGTGACGGGAGTGTCTGTTTGACTTGAGGAAACGAAGGTGGGAAAAGGAAAAATCTCAGTCAAAACCGAGTGGTGGGAAGTCTTCCCCGGAAATTCCGGAAGGCAGTACGATGAACTTCCAAAGTATAAGAGAAAAGAGAAGAAATTAATTATAAAAATTATTATTAAATAATTACATATTACTGCCTAACTTGGTCTGGCGCCCACCTCGGAGGGAACGTCTTCTGGCCAAAGTACGGATCCTCCGAGGACTGGGTTTGCCAAGAATTAAACATCTATGTAATTATGAGGGAACCCCGGAATGATGGGGAATTTGTGTATGCTGCAGTCTGGCGGCCGTCGGTGGGTAAATTTGTGCTGAAGGAAATAGATGAGAAGAAAGATAGAGGGGGAAAAAAGAGAAAAACCGGCACACCAAAGTGATGTTGCAGACTCCAAAACAACAGGAAATGCAAAGAAAGATTATGATATAAATCGTGCAGGCGGCCGCAAAGTCGATCATGACTTGTTATGACTGCGGCCAGCATTGGCATATGAAAAGAGAGTGTCCTCAGTGGGAAAAAGAAAAGAGTTCTAGGTACATGAAGGAAAAGGGAAGAAAGAAAACGGAAGGTGAAGCAACTGCAGTTGAAGGAAATTGTCTGCTTAGGCATCTACACCCTGCGAAGCAGGTGTCCCATTAGGAGGGAATGAGGGGTGGAGAGATTGCCTCTGAAGGAAATCATATGTGTATGAAGGTTAAAGTAAGTGTGTGTGAAGAAGAAAGAGAAGGGACAGGAGATAATTTTAGTAATTCCTTCGTGGAGGGGGAAGACTAGGGGGATCAGGAGCCCATAGAACAAGCCCACCCTGAGCCCTCG
Source organism: Tachyglossus aculeatus (assembly GCF_015852505.1). Taxonomy (NCBI): domain Eukaryota; kingdom Metazoa; phylum Chordata; class Mammalia; order Monotremata; family Tachyglossidae; genus Tachyglossus; species Tachyglossus aculeatus. The sequence goes on along the minus strand of NC_052096.1, from coordinate 252,216 downwards.
ACAAATTTGAGGGTGGGCAGAGAAGAACAAGATTAACAAGATTATACCATTTTGATAGGCATGGGCACTACCCAATTGTCTCTAACCAGACTGCCGATCGGGGCCAGAATCGAGAGGGAAACCATTAGGATCTTGGGGGTGCAGGGGGAGAACTTCTCGGTCCCTGTTACAGAGACCTTAGAACTAGTGGGTCCTTCCAGAGGGAAGAATTTTTGTCCCTGAGGCAGTAGGGAGAGAATGGATCACATGGCTACACCAGATCACCCATCTGGGGGCACGAAAGATGGGCTTGTTGTTGAGAGATAGGTACTTTATCCCACACTTGGACAGCCCCTTAGCTAGCATAACCACCCGGTGTGGAACATGTGCACAGGTAAATGCAAAGCGGGGGAAGGCTGCTCCCTCAGGAGTCAGATTGCCAGGATTGCAGCCAGGAGAAAACTGGGAGGTAGACTTTACGGAGGTGAAACCCCCCGCAGCAGGCTATCGATACCTCCTGGTATTTGTTGACACTTTTTCAGGGTGGGTAGAAGCTTTACCAGTTAAACACGAAACAGCCATGGTAGTGGTGAAAAAGATTCTAAATGAACTTCTCCCGCAATTTGGTCTCCCACCAGGACTCGGGTCTGACAGTGGTCCAGCATTCATAGCCAAAGTGTCCCAAGGAACTCAGGGTGGAGGCTTCTAATTCTTCCTTGATTAAGTTCCTGCAGGGTCTCCAGGAAACACAGGGAACACTCCTGAAATCTGTCCGAAACGCCCTGCCAGTTCCCACCTCTGCACCTGCACACGCCTTTCAACCTGGGGACTCGGTCCTGGTCAATAAATTCACCGCCTCCGCCTCGGAGCCTAAGTGGAAGGGCCCTTACACCGTCGTCCTGACCACACCAACAGCCGTCAAGGTTGACTCCGTTCCTGTCTGGCTCCATCACAGTCTAGTGAAACCTGCTGCGGCCCTGACATGGAAGGCTGAAGCACAGGCCGACCCCCTAAAGCTAAGACTCTCCCGCATTTCCTCCTCCTCGCCTCCCTAATGACCCCCTCTCCCTCTATGTCATTCAACCCTCATGCCCCAAAACCCAAAAACACCTGGACGATGAAGAAGGGGGATCAGGTACTCTGGACAGTCTATGCAGAAGAAGGTACATGGACCAAGGTTTGAATGATGGCCTGTATTTCCGGTTGGATTTATGCTCCCTCTTCTCCACCTCGATCGGAGGCGCTTCCCCTTGTAGTAATCCGTTTTCTGAAGTAAGAATGTGTCCGGGGTTCCTTACAGATGGCTGGGATGCCAGGTGCCTGGATAGGTCATCCCATTTCTGCCCGAAATGTGCCTGTGTGACCGTCATTGTAGTATCCTCGTTCCGTGGGACGGCTTGCGGGGCCAAAGAGGGCCACATGGGGATGGATCCGCACTTGACTATCCAAAAGGACCCAACCCCCGGATCCACAACCTTGTTTTTCACCCTTCGCAACCCTGAGAGTAGGTTCTGGAATACTCCCCATTCGTGGGGCATGAAATTAGATGGCAGAAATAGGGCCTGGGTGGACCCTGGGATTATCTTTACCATTGCTAAGCAATCCCCCATAACATCCTACTTGCCAATCGGCCCCCTTGGGGAATTAGCTCTGCCCCCAAAAATCCTCCCTAGACCTCGGGCCCCATCCTCCACTGTCCAGTCTTTACCACGGGCCCCATCCTCCACTGTCCAATCCCATCAGACACCCGCCGGGGCAATTGGCTCTCAAGAGCCAAGTGAGGGGGAGCCCTCCAGCCAAGAACCCCCTCATCCTTCAGTCATGGGCCTCTTACGAGCCGTTTATGGGGTGGTCAACTCCACTCGACCAGACCTGGGCCCGAGCTGTTGGCTATGCATGGATGCCCAGCCTCCATACTATGTTGGAGTGGCTGTCAACACCTCTATCTCCCCCACCTCCAAGTCCGACAACTGTGAGTGGGACCAGCCCAGGTTGACTCTTGGGGATGTCCAGGGCTCTGGTATTTGCTTGATCTCGGATAACATGAACCTCCACGCTTCCCCATACTCGCCTGTCTGCTCCCTTAATGTGACAGTCCAGTTCTCCTCCGGTTCTGCTTACTTCCCTGCCCCACCGGGCACCTGGTGGGTGTGTTTGGACGGAATCACTCGATGTGTTTCAGCCCGAGTTTTCCTTGCTCACCCCGGTGGCCCTCTCTGTGTGCTAGTCTCCATCGTCCCCAGAGTGTCCTTGTTGCCTGGCGCCGACGGGTGGGACTACTTTTCCCTGCGGGAGGATTGGTCCCTCCGTCATAAGCGGGCTGCCCCGCTGTTCATCCCCATTCTAGTAGGGTTGGGTTTAGCGGGTTCTGCCGCTCTGGGCATTACAGCACTGGTGCGGGGGAGGCTAGCTACAGAGAACTAAGCACCCAGGTGGATACTGACCTCACCCACCTTGAGCACTTCATTTCCACTCTGGAGCGACAGGTTGACTCCTTGGCGGAGATGGTCCTCCAGAACCGGAGGGGTTTGGACTTATTGTTTCTGAGACAGGGTGGCCTCTGTGCCGCCCTGGGAAAGGCCTGCTGCTTTTATGCGAATAACTCTGGAGTTGTTCAGGAGAGCCTCTCTCTGGTGAGGAAAAATTTAGCAGACAGGCAAAGGGAGCGTGAGCGGGCCGAAACCTGGTACCAGAGTCTTTTCCGGACATCCCCGTGATTAACCACGCTTGTGTCTGCCCTAGCTGGCCCCTTGCTTCTCCTCGTATTTGCCCTGCTTGTCGGACCCTGCTTAGTGAATCGCCTCCTAGAATTTGTTAAGTCCCGCATCAACTCTGTTAAGCTGCTCCTCATTAGGGATCTCCACTATCAATCCCTACAAACTGAGCCCATTGGCCGGTATGACGATGTTGCCACAAACGTGTCAAGGGTTTGACACTCTGTCCATAAGAAGTGGGGAATGTTGTGATCGGGTTTGTCTGATCTCCATTTTGTTTTCCCATCCCTTCCTCCCATCCCTTTGTACACCCTTCTTCACGGAAGAAGAATGCCGCCAAAACTTCCCGCCACAAAACCTGCCTAATAAAAGCCCTCCCCCACCCTGACCTGCCTGACAAAAGTCACCACCCACCCTCTTCAGGGCCGTTTATGACCCCACGCGAAAATTAACCAATTGCAAGCCTCTGTTTCTGTAAACTTTCCACTGATTCGCAACTCCTGACCATTAGCCTTGTGTTTTGTGCCTTTATAAACTCCGGCCCTACCCCTGATCGGGGCTGCTTGATCTGGGTTCCTGGCCCCTTGCAGCCGCGCACTAATAAAATCCACTTCTAAATTACTACCTGGGTCTCACTCGCTGATTCTCGGCACAACACAGGTGCCCCAGCTCCAAGAGATAAAACCCAAGAGAAATACGTTCCCTGCAAAGTCAACATCGATGTGCATGAAAGTAACTGAATATACTGCCTCCCCAGGCACTGTACATTACAGACGCCTGATATTACTACCAATAGCAAGGGATAGCTCACCATTTGACAATTCTAGAATTACCCAGAGGTCCACTGTCCAAATAAGAAAAAAGTGGCTTTTTTGAGAGATGGCTGGGGAGGATTGGAGAGTGAATATTAGTGTAAGAGAGCATTGGAGGTTTGAGCAGCATTGTATGAACCACTCACATTAATAATAATAATAAATTGTCAAGAAGTTACTAGGTGCCATGCACTGTATTATGCACCAGGATAGATAGAAATATTCAGTCTGACACAGTCTCTATTCCAAAGGTCTCCAAGTGTAAGTAAAAAGGAATAGGGTTTTATCCCTATTTTACAGATGAGAAAACTAAGGCACAGTTTAAGTTGTGACATTTCAGTGACTTGTTCATGTTCAATTCCTTTATGTATGCACTTTTTTATTATTATGGTATTTGTTAAGTGCTTACCATATGCCAAGCACTGTTCTGAGTACTGAGGTAGATACAGTTCATCAGTTTGAACAGAGTCCTAGTCCCACATGGGGCTCACAGTCTAAGTAGAAGGGAGAACAGCTAGTGAATCCCTGAGGAGACTGAGACTCAGAAAAGTTGTCAGTGCTCAGGATGACACCTCAGACAACTGTCATGATTAAAACCCAGTACCTCCACTTTTCCGATCCGTGCTCTTTCTAATAGGCCATGCTCTTTCTTCTATAATTCCTCTGCACGGCCCTTTGTCCTGAGATCTCAAAACTGAGACTTCTCTGTCATTCTCAACAGGAGACTCCATCACCATTATTCAGCAAGAAATGACGCTAGCCTGCTACTGTAAATCATTCTTCTAGCCTTCTGGATGAAAATCATCCATTTTCCTCCATGTATTAGCAAAAACCTACCACAGTATCCTTTTCCATACCTCTAAATAAGAGACTTTATGTCAAACCCATTTCCTCTTCAGCAAAAAAAATTGCTCTTCTCCACAACTTCCTGATGGCATCTTTGACCTCCACATTACTAAAAATGTAGAGTAAGGGGTTTAACCGTGGTGTTAAAATGGTGTAAAGTTCCACCACCATTTTATTGGAGAAGGTGGCCGGTGGCCGTGTGTATATGAAACTACAGAGGATGAAGAAGAAGACAAGAGTGATATGGGCACCACAGATGGAGAGAGCTTTGTGCCTGCCTTCAGAGCTCTGAGGCTTCAGGGAGCATAAGATGGCACCATAGGGGTCGATCAGCAGTGAAAGGTTCACAATACAAATCATCCCGCTGTTGGCAACGACCAAAATCCCTGGGATGCATGTCTCGGTGCATTCGAGCTTCACACAGGAGATCCAAGTCAGACTTGAAATGGTCGATCACGTTGGGGCTGCAGAAGGGTCACCGGAACATGAAGAGGAACTGAATCATCGAATGCAGGAAACCCCCGGCCCAGGCCAGCCCCATCAACCGTCCACAGGTCTGCTGTCTTATGATGGTCACATAGTGCGGGGCTTACAGATGGCCACGTAGCGGTTGCAAGCCATTACAGTGAGCACAAACACCTCCACCCTGGCAAAGAAATGTTCAGCAAAGAGCTGGTCCATGCAGCCTTCATAGGAGATGGTTTTCCTCTCCTGGAGGGAGTGTACGATCATTTTGGGAGCGATGACCAAGGAGAAGCAGGAGTCTAAAAATGATAGGAAAGCCAATAGGTTATGGCCGCTGGTGATGGTGGTCACGACGAGCATATTCCCTGCCACAACCACAAGGTACACAAACAGAAACACCACAAATAGGGTTTTCTGCATCTCTGGCTTCTGCGACAATCCCAGGAGGATGAATTCGGTCATGTTGTTTCTACTGCACATGATTTCTGTCTAGGATGGTTAACTCATAAAGGCTAGCCAGAGCTCTGCAAGCAGCAAAGAGAAAAAACATCGGCCCAAGTGGTGGTGCCGCTCAAACCCCAAAGTTATGGACCTACTCGCAGTCCCAGAGTTGTTTTATAAGAAAGATTATTCCTCCATTCTTTTAGAGCAACAGGCAGGAATTTCCTAAAACAGGCATTATTCCCGAAAGGAAATGTTCTGTAGAAAATTCACTTTTTGGCCAGAATTCTTCATTGAACGAACCTAAAATTGGATGTTAAATTAGCATCATCAGGCAAGCAAAGCACCACTCACCACATCAACCCCCAACCGCACCTCCAGGCTCCTGGTAGCTTCCCTGCCCTGTTCCTCCACCTGCTGCCAGGTTGATATGAGGCAGCACTCCCACCCCCTGACAAGCTGGGGCCAAAGTGAACTGGGTAATACCCAGGATCCAGCTTGTGCTCAATGAGGATCCATGTTTGGGCCCCAATTCCCTGGAAAAATGATCTGGATTATCCAGCTTCAGGGCCGCTTAACTTTCTACAGGATAGCTGCAACAAAGGCAAACAAACACCAGTAACAAAAAAAGGGTATTTGCTAGCTACCCTGAATATTAGCGGATAGAATGGTAGCTGCCACTTGAATGGAGTAGGCATAGATGGATTAATTTGAATAATTTCAACCTGATATTTGATTTGTCCCTTGAGCTCTCAGGTCCAGTTTTGATTGTGAGTTATTCTATACACCTACATACACGCACTAGTATATGCACACAGACACACACACAGACACACACACACACACACACACATTCCTCCCTCGCACACTGCCTATCTCCTTCCCTCCCTTCCTCCTTTCTGTATATCGTTATTGATTTATGTCTCTCTTTTCCCACTTCCTTGACTAGGGATGGAGACACACTGAGAGAAGGAAGGACTTAAACAGGCACACTGGGATGAGGGAGAGTTTGCTCTTTACTCCCCTGATTTCAAGTCACCAACATCAAGTTACCCCTTCTACAATGTAAGCTGATTGTGGGCACGGAATGTGTCCCTGTGACTTGTCACGCTGCTTCGCCTGTCCGGAATAACAACTATTAATTGTGGTATTTGTTCAGTGCTCATGACATAGTGAGAGCTTAAACAAATACTACTCATTGGCACTTTCAACAGATGCCACGGGCAGTTGCATGGAAGCTAGATGGAAGCAGGGAGAAGCTACACCTTAGCTTTGCCAAAATTTCCCACAACTTTCAAATTTCCCTATAGAGAAAACCAACACCTCCATGAGGCATCCTCTGATTATGCTCCCTACGGTGCCATTCTACCTTTCACTCTGCCACTGCAAAATTCCCTGTGTATCCTATTGTATTTCCAAGGTTTTTTTACATCATCCCCAGTATTAATACTACAACCTGTTTTAAGCATGCCCTTCTTCCTGCTTGCTCCCACTATTCATCAGTACTTTTCATTCATCTCCCCCATTGGATTTTTAAGTTCCTTGAGGGGAGGATAGATGTGTTTTACTTCTACTTAACTCTCCCAATATAATGCTCTGTGATGAGGGTAATTCCATCTGCACTCCTCACTGGTGTAGTGGTAGTGTAAGGGGGACACAGAACTGCTTTTAGAGAAAAATAAAAGTACTTAGCCTAGTGACACACCGACATCTTCTGGACCTCTTTAGCTGTGGCTGCTCGGCCATATAATGTAGCTTGAACTTTTAGTTTCATTGCAGGATTTTGCAAGCCTCTGTTTAGCTGGGATCATGAGAACTGTCAGAGGCTGTGGATGTACTATTACCTGTTTCATTGAAAGCAGCTTTTCAAAAGCTGAATTCTATTCTTCAAATCAGTCTTGATGTTTTCTCTTTGCCAGATCTGCTGTTCTGATGGCTGCCCACTGAATGAATCTCGGAGAAGTGTCTATTCACGGGCAACACTATCCCTCGTTTTGTTTTGGTTTCTGATAGTACTTACTGAGCACTTACTGTGTGCAGAGCACTGTACTAAACACTTGGGAGAGTACAAAATAACAGATACAGTCTCTGCCCAGTTTTTTGGGCACTTACTGGCTGCAGAGCACTGTACCTAGCACTTCGAGGAACATGATACAATAGAGTTGGTAGACAGGTTTCCTGCCCACAGCGAGTTTACGGTCTACAGGCAGAAAATGTGAATGGTTACCGTTATATTCTACTCTCCCAAGCAATGCTCTGCACACAGTAAGTGCTCAATGAATACGGCTGAATGAACGAATGTATACAAGGAGAGACCCTTTGTTCTTACTGGGCTACTAGCAGTAATTCCACACTGACTGCATCTCCCTTTCATATGCAGTCATTTCTTATTGCTTCTTCCTCCTGTCCTGTCCCTATCAGATGTCACCAGCATCCCTGATTCATCCTCACTACTGCTCCTCATCTCAACCATCCTCAGCCTATTTTGCCCAATTGTCCCTTCGTTCGTTCATTCATTCATTCAGTCATATTTATTGAGCACGTACTGTGAGCAGAAAACTGTACCAAGTGCTCGGGGGAGTACAATGCAACAGATGAACCGACACATTCCCTGTCCACAACGAGCTTACATTCTGGGGGGGGGGGGGGGGGGAGACAGACATTAATATAAATAAATCACAGATATATACCTAAGTGCTGTGGGGCTGGGAGGAGGGAGGAAGAAAGGGAACAAGGCAAGGCAGTGCAGAAAGGAGTGAGAGAAAAGTGGGGGCATAGTCAGGGAAAAACTCTTGGAGGAAATGTGTCTTCAGTAAGACTCTGAAGTGGGGGAGAGTAATTGACTGTCAGATTTGCGAAGGGAGGGCATTCCAGGCCAGAACGCCCACGGGCGAGGGGTTGGTGGCTAGATAGACAAGACTGAGGCACAGTGAGAAGGTTAGCATTAGAGGAACAACGTGTTTCGGCTGGGTTTTAGTAAGAGAGTAACAAGGTGGTGTAAGAGGGGGGCAAGGTGATTGAGTGCTTTAGAGCTAATTGTGAGGAGTTTTTTGTTTGATGCAAGGGTGGATGGGCACCTTGGGGTTTCTGAGTGGGGTGATACGTCTTGAACGTTTCTGTGGACAAATGCACTAGGAATCAGAGAGAGGTATGGACTGCAGTGGGGAGAGACAGAAGGCTGGGAGGTCAGCAAGGAGGCTGATGCCATAATCCAGGAGGGATAGGGTGAGTAACTGTATTAACGTGGTAGCAGTTTGGCTAGATAGGAAAGGGTAGATTTTAGTGTTGTTGTGAAGGTGGGACTAACAGGATTTAGTGATGGACTTAATGTATGGGCTGAATGAGAGAGATGAGTCAAGGATATTGCCAAGGTTACTGGATTCCTTTCCCCTTCCCCTGGGAGTCCTATTGTGGGAGTGTCTCCATCAACTCACCCAGCCTCAGGCTCTCATTTTTTCTTCTGTTTATCATCAGATCGGCCTCACTTGTATGACCTGTAACTTTTGATCTCTTAATGATAGCCACCTATAATTGTCATTCTGGATAGTCCTACAAACAGACAGAAAGTTAGGAAGGTGACTGCCCATTTTCCTGACCTACCCACTTCAAATGGCTAGGCTCTATCTAAGAGGATTGTAAGAAAGAAAATTAATCTACATACGTTCTAACTGTCCCCACCTTTCACTTAACTCAGGGGCAGTGAGTTTAGTACAGATTCCACAGGCCCCTCCAAGAATAGCACAGACCATGTGGATATTGATACGTTACTAGTGCTAATCGTTCATAGGGAGTTGATGCATCCACAGAATAGTACAGGCAGACATAGACTTTTACAGACTGGCATAGACTAATGGAGACAGACAGAGACAAATGTTACCCCACCAGCGTCCATTCTGCTGTGGGAAACCCTTGTAACATGGCCGGACACTGAAAGCTCCATGCTTATTGACTAGAGTTCCTGGTCTGGGAAGAAGCCACTGGCTGCAGGGGCCTGCAGCTTTTTTTTTTTTAATTACAGGTAAAATATTAGAGCAATGCTCACCCTGCATGATGGAGGTAAGGGCTGTTAGTGCTTGACTTGTAGCACCTGGATAGGTGGATTTTTGCTAGCATCCCTCTGGGGATTTGATCCATCCCTTGTCCAGGACAGGCCCCTAGGCCCCAGCCTTGCATGCATGCTGAGACCCAGACTGAATATAGCCACTAAGCACACCTCCTCAGATACAATGGTCACCTAATTGATTTCCTTCACTAAAAGGTATCAATCCACTATTGTATTAGCAGGAATGGAGATAATCAGAGGAGAGGAAAGTCCAGGAAGGAGGCAGGACTCCTTCCTTAGTTTTGAGTTTTCCCCTTTAACCAATCAATCAATTAATTGTATTTATTGAGACTTCCTCTATGCAGAGCACTCTAAGTCCTTAGGAGAATATAAGAGAATTGGCAGAAATGTTCCCTGTCCAAAATGAGCTGACCGTCTAGAAGGGGAGACAGACAATAAGATAAGTGATTAATAAGATATAATTCAAAGCTACATAATTTAAAGATAAGATCAACCAGGCCAACCATCAGAACTGGCCCTTTGCCTGGGCAACACCCTTTATGGATTCATTATCTTCTCTTATTTAACTTTAGCTCCTAGTTGCCATTCCTCCCAAGCCCATCTCCTCACTCTGTGCCTCTCTCCCAACTTTTCTATTTATAACCCTGGCTTATGTCATTAAGCCCCCTTCAGAATGTCTTCCACATGCCCCTCCCCGACCTGACTAAGCCCCTCCTTCAACAATGGTGCCCATGGCAACTGAATCCCCTCCCTCCGCCCCCGCTCCGCTGGGCACTGTGCCCCGGAGAGAGCTGAGCAAGCAGTTGTGCAGCCACTAGGCTCAAGTCGGGACCCATTTTTCTTTAGTGAAGGTGGCTGCTTGTACTGATTTTCTCCGGTGTAGGGCAGAGTTCAGAACCGGCCCGGGCCCCGGTGAGGACTGTCTGTGTGTTTGGGGGCGGGGAGAGGGTCTGCATGGTTGGGGGATCGAAGGCAGAAGGCCAGGGTGGGGTCGCTGGGCTGGCAGGGCGGGATGAGGAGGGTCTCGCTCCAGGCCTCCCTGGGGCCAGTTATCCAAAGGCCAGTGCTTCCCGGGCAGGAGTGGCAGGGAGGGGAGCGCATCGATGGAAGCGCTTGCTGCGGGAAGAGCACTGTACTGAGCACTGGGAGAGCACCCCTGGCTAAGAATCAGGCCCGGCCCCTGCTCCTCGGGGTCTCCAGGCTTAAGGGAGTCGGCAGGAGGGGGGACCTGTGGTCGACCCATCGGGAGCGATGAAATGATCTAGTACGACACAGTGACAGACCACCGCGAGGGCCGATGCGGTGGGGGGGCGGGGCGGGAGAGAGAAGTGTAGGACGGCGAGGGGCCACAGCCCATCTCCACTGACGTCAGGTTTTCCTACGGGTCGCTTCCTTTTCAGAGCCACAATAGCGGATCAGGACTGGGAGGCTCGCAGTCAGGAGAGATTGTGCTTGTGCCGGTGGGGAAGGTGGTGAGTCTGAGTGGGAGACAAGGCCTGGAGCCGTCCTGGGACTGGAACCGGGAGCGAGGAAGGGAGGAAGGGAAGGAGAAAGCAAGGGCGGGACAGGGCCCAGCTCCCCGAACCTCCCCTTCAACTAATCCAGTGAGGTATTCACCGAGTGTTTGCTGTATGCTGAGCTGTGTACCAAGCACTTCCCGGGCCCCCTGGGCCCCCTGGGCCCCCTCAGCTGACGGGGAAGCTAGAGAGTGTCTGCCTGAGGGGAGGGTTAAGCCCAGGGGAGAGGATGACGAGGGGAGAGTCGGATAGGGGAAGAGAGACCGATGCGGGAGGGTCAGACGAGGGGAGAGTCAAACTGGGGAGAGTGCCAGGGGGAGAGTCACGATGAGGAGAGTGAGATGGGGATGGCCATACAAGGGAGAGTCAGATGGGGGAGATTCAGGCCTAAAATGGTGTCAGACGAGGGCAGGGTCAGATGAGGGGTGAATCAGATGGGGGAGAGTGACAGGGAGAGACTCAGACAGGGTGAGACAGTGTGGGGTGGGGGTCAGCCATAGGGGAGAGAAAACTAGAAGACAGTGGGGGGGCAGGGTCAGGCCGGGGGAGAGACAGACAGGGTGAGAGCTTGGAGGGGCCAGCCAGAGGGGAGGGAGCTAAAGCAAGGGGAGAGTCCAGAAAGGGAGAGTCAGACAAGAAAAAGAGAGTCAGACGGGGCGAGCGTGAGACAGGAAGAATCAAAGGAGAGAGCGGAGTTAGCCTACCGACCCCGTGTCCCCTTCCCCTTCCTGTGCCCTTTTTGTCCCCAGTGTTCCCTGCCCTCTCCGGGTCCCCCCCGCCCTCTCCAGGCCCCCTGAAACCGTCGTCTTTGCGCCCCTCCCCCTTTCCTCCTGACTGAAGTGACAGGGCAGGGCAAGGGAAGGAGCCCTCAGTTTGATAGTTGACGAGGCGTCAGAGGGAGTGGCGCCACCTTTAAAGGGGTCGCGGCCCTTACCCCGGCAGGATGATGGGGTGGAGCAAGCCCAGAGGGGCCTGGGCCAGGAGCTCCGGTAAAACTTCCTGCCTCAGCTTGAGTCAGGCCGCGGGAGAGGGCGGGGCCAACACCGCGCGCAGACATAAACACACACACACACATGCACATGCACACACGCACACACGTGTGCACGCGCACACTAATCCGGGAGCAAGAGATGAGCTGCCTGGTTCAGGCGGGAAGAGGCGGAGTGAGCCCAAAATGAGTAGCCAGTCAGCGAGGGAGAGAGGAGCGGCGCGGCCGGAGGGCGTGGCCATGGGGGAGGCGGGGCCGGCACGCCAAGAGCAGCCAATCATGGCAGCCCCCAGGAGCCCCTCCCTCCGTGCCCCGAGGAGTACTTGAGCTGGTCCTGGGCGGGACAGGCCGGGGCTGAGGGGACGAGGGCAGAAGCGCGCCATGTTTGAGGGCGCCACCTGACACGCCTCCCTGCCCCATGGCAGAGGTCTCTGTGACTGGAAGGAGACGGGAGGTAGAGCAGGGAGCCGCCCCCGCAACTCCCATTCCCTCATTGCCGACCCTCTAACTCGTCCATACGCCTCCCCCCGCCTGGCAGTGACGTCACCGAGGGTCAGGGTCACGTGACGGGTCGCGCTCCTCCCCTCCTCCCTACGGCGCAGTCCGTCCGGGACCCCCGAGGTCTCCTCAGGCGCTAGCCGTCAGAGGTGGGCCGGGGACCTCGCGGGCAGCAGGGCCGGCAGCCCCGTCCCCGGGGTGGATACATTGTCCCCGCCGACCGAGAGAAACGACCGAGAGGCGGGGGACCGGACCTCCGGGGAGGAGGGCTAGGTACGGGGAGAGTGGGGAGGGGAGGCGGTGGCAGGCCTGGGCACAGGGAAGGAGGAAGGGCAGGACCTGACAGTTGATGGGGACGGTGGGGCAGAGGGGCGGGGCAGGGGGGAAAGCAGAGACCCTTCCAGGGTCAGGCTGGAGACGGTGGCAGTCGGCGGGAGGAGGGGACCCGGGCTGCCACAGGTTTGAACACCTAGCCTACACCACCACGGCCCGGGAGTACCAGCACATTCTCCGCACTGAGGAGGAGAGGGAGTAGGACCTCGAGGAGGAGCAGGAGAAGGTGGTGGAGAAGAAGAAGACGGTGTTGGAGGAAAAAAATGGGGCAGGAAAAGAAGAGCAAATGTAAAAAGGAGAAGATGGAGGAAGAGGTGGAGGAGAACAAGAAGGAAAAGATCACGAAATTGGGAAAGAATATGGAGGTGGAGGGGGGCGAGAAGGAGCGGGAAAAGAAGACGAACTGGGAATAGGAGAAGATGGAATGGGAAGAGGATGTGGAGGAGTGGAAGGTGGAGGAGGAGGATGTTGGGGAGGATGAGAAAGGGGAGAAAGAGGAGGGGAAACTTGAGGGTCCAAGCACATTCTTTCTCCAGAGCCCACCGCAGGTGGCGATATTCTGCGGGCTGGGGATCCTGTCCCCGCGGCCTAGAAGAATTTGCCCTGGGGCGGGAGATGGGGCCAAAGAGAAGGGGAAGAGAGGGGTGTTGGGCTGGTTGGGCCGTGCCCGCATGTGGGTCTGGAATTCCCTGCGGGGGAAGACCAGGGTGCACACCCAGGGCAGGGAGTGAGCACAACATCGGCCTCTCCGGGGGCCCTGGCGTTGCCCAGCTGGAATCCCATGCCAGTTGCTGCTCAACTCTCTGTCAGTTTTTCCAGTGGAGGGGCAGCCTGAGAGTCTCAGAACTCCTCACCCACCTGCCACTTGCACCCTGTGGCATTTTTGAAGCCAATTCTTTCCCATGTAGGACAGAGAGTGCATCAGAAGAAGATGGCAAAGATACAGAAAACACCATCGTTTGTTACTACACTTATTACCAGGTTCGGGGAAATAGAAATCACGGCTAGACCTCAGTTATCCTAAACCTATCCACCCCAAACCCCATAACTGTTTTTGTTCTCATAATCTAGATAGAGTGAACCAAGAAGTTACAGGTAAATGGAACTTCCAGTATTATGTTCTATCGAATACATGTTTCAGTTCAAAGGAAATTTGTTTCCATGAAACAATATTTCAAGCATTAGATTAGAAAGGCTTAGGGTAAATTACCGTCATGATTCCTAATAGAATAAGGAAGTGTTTACTCCTAATGAATGTGTGTGTCTTTCTGGGATTTTCTCACTTGTTTGAGTGTGAATTTGTATCATTTTAACCTACTTGTATCATTTAACCTGGAGGAGATTGGATCTTCCAGGTGCCCCAGCTCCAAGAGATAAAACCCAACAGAAATACGTTCCCTGCAAAGTCAACATCGATGTGCATGAAAGTAACTGAATACACTGTCTCCCCAGGCAGTGTACATTAGAGACACCTGATATTACTACCAATAGCAAGGGATAGCTCACCATTTGACAATTCTAGAATTACCCAGAGGTCCAGTGTCCAAATAAGAAAAAAGTGGCTTCCTAGAGAGTTAGTTGGGGAGGATTAGAGAGTGAATGTTAGCGTAAGAGAGCATTGGAGGGTTGAGTGGCATTGTATGAACCACTGACATTATAATTATTATTATTATTATTATTATTATTAATAATAATAATAATAATAATAAATTGTCAAGAAGTTACTAGGTGCCATGCACTGTATTATGCACCAGGATAGATAGAAATATTCAGTCTGACACAGTCTCTATTCCAAAGGTCTCCAAGTGTAAGTAAAAAGGAATAGGGTTTTATCCCTATTTTACAGATGAGAAAACTAAGGCACAGTTTAAGTTGTGACATTTCAGTGACTTGTTCATGTTCAATTCCTTTATGTATGCACTTTTTTATTATTATGGTATTTGTTAAGTGCTTACCATATGCCAAGCACTGTTCTGAGTACTGAGGTAGATACAGTTCATCAGTTTGAACAGAGTCCTAGTCCCACATGGGGCTCACAGTCTAAGTAGACGGGAGAACAGCTAGTGAATCCCTGAGGAGACTGAGGCCCAAAGAAGTTGTCATTGCCCATGATGACACCTCAGGCAACTGGCAGGGCCAGGATTAAGACCCAGGACCTCTACCTTTCTGACCCGTGCTCTTTCTAGTAGGCCATGCTCTTTCTTTCCTTTGCCCGGCTCTCTGTCCTGAGATATCAAAACTGCGACATATCTGTCATTCTCAACAGGGGACTCCATCACCATTCTCCCGCAAGAAATGGCACTAGTCTGCTAATTAAATCATTCTTCTAGCCTTCTGGATGAAAATCATCCATTTTCCTCCATGTATTAGCAAAAACCTTCCAGAGTATCCTTTTCCATACCTCTAAATAAGAGACTTTATTTCAAACCCATTTCCTCTTCAGCAAAACCATTGTTCTTCTCCACAACTTCCTGATGGCATCTTTGACCTCCACATTACTAAAAATGTAGAGTAAGGGTTTAACTGCGGTGTTAAAATGGTGTAAAGTTCCACCACCATTTTATTGGAGAAGGTGGCTGGTGGCCATATGTATATGAAAATACAGGGGACAAAGAAGAAGACAAGAGTGATATGGGCACCACAGGTGGAGAGAACTTTGCGCCTCCCTTCAGAGCTGTGAGGCTTCAGGGAGCATGGGATGACACCATAGGAGACGATCAGCAGCGAAGGGTTCACAATACAAATCATCCCACTGTTGGCAATGACCAAAAGCCCTGGGATGCGTGCCTCGGTGCAGGCGAGCTTCACACAGGGGATCCAAGTCAGACTTGAAATGGTCCATCACGTTGGGGCTGCAGAAGGGTAACCGGAACATGAAGAGGAACTGAATCATCGAATGCAGGAAACACCCGGCCCAGGCCAGCCCCACCAACTGGCCACAGGTCTCCTGGCTCATGATGGTCACATAGTGTGGGGGCTTACAGATGGCCATGCAGCGGTTGCAAGCTATCACAGTGAGCATAAACACCTCCACCCCGGCAAAGAAATGCTCAGCAAAGAGCTGGCCATACAGCCTTCATAGGAGATGGTTTCCCTCTCCTAGAGGTAATCTACGATCTTATTCAGGGCGATGACCAAAGAGAAGCAGGAGTCTAAAAAGGATAGGAGGGCCAGGAGGCTGTGGCTGGTGGTGATGGTGGTCACGATGAGCATATTCCCTCCCACAGTCAAAAGGTACACAAACAGACACACCATAAATAAGGTTTTCTGCATCTGTGGCTTCTGAGACAGTCCCAGGAGGATGAAGCTCGTGATTTCTGTGTAGTATGGATAAATGACAAACGAGAGCCAGAGCTCTGCAAGCAGCAAAGAGAACGAACATCGGCCCAAGTGGTGGTGCAGTTCAAACCCCAAGGTTTGGGACTGACTCGCAGTCCCAGAGTTCATTTTTATAAGAAAGATTATTCCTCCATCCTTTCAGAGCAACAGGCAGCAATTTCCTAGAACAAGCATTATTCCGAAAGGAAATTTTCTGTAGAAAATTTACTTTTTGGCCAGAATTCTTCACAAGCGAACCTAAAATTGGATGCTAAATTAGCATCAGCAGGCAAGCAAAGCACCACTCACCTCAAAAACCCCCATCTGCACCTCCAGGCTCCTGGTAGCTTGCCTGCCCTGTTCCTCCACCTGCTGCCCGTTGATATGAGGCAGCACTCCCACCCCCTGGCAAGCCAAAGTGAAGTGGGTTATGCCCAGGATCGAGCCTGTGCTCAATGAGGAGCCATATTAGGGCCCCAATTCCTTGGAAAAATGATCTGGATTCTGCAGCTTCAGGGCCGCTTAACTTTCTACAGGATCGCAACAAAGGCTAACAAACACCAGTAACAAAAAAGGGTACTTGCTAGCTTGCCCTGAATATTAGCGGATGGAATGGTAGCAGCCACTTGAATGGAATAGGCACAGATGGATTAATTTGAATAATTTCAACCTGATTTGTCCCTTGAGCTCTCGGGTCCAGTTTTGATTGCCAGTTATTCTGTACACCTGCATACACGCAGTAGTACACACACACACACACACACACACACACACACACACACACACACACACACACACACAAGCACACACACAAACATTCGTGTCTCGCACACTGCCTCCCTCCCTTCCTCCTTTCTCTATATCTTTATTGATTTATGTCTCTCTTTACGCTCTTCCTTGTCTAGAGATGGAGACACACTGAGAGAAGGAAGGACTTTAACAGGCACATTGGGATGAGGGACAGTTTGCTCTTTATTCTCCATTTCAAGTCACCAAAATCAAGTTACCCCTTCTAGACTGTAAGCTCGTTGTGGGCAGGTAATGTGTCTCTGTGACGTCATGCTGCTTCCCCTGGCCGGACTAACTATTAATTGTGGTATTTGTTCAGTATTCGTGACATAGTAAGAGCTAAAACAAATGCTACTCATTGGCACTTTCACCAGATGCCATGGGCACTTGCATGCAAGGTGGATGGAAACAGGGAGAAGCTATACCTTGCCTTTTCCAAAATTCCCTGCAACTTTCAAATCTCCCTATAGAGAATACCAACACTTCCATGAGGCATCCTCTGATTATGCTCCCTACAGTGCCATTCTACCTTTCACTCTGTCACTGCAAAATTCCCTGTGTATCCAATTGTACTTTCAAGTTTTTACATCATCCCCGGTATTAATATTGCCACCTGTTTTAAGCATGTCCTTCTTCCTGCTTGCTCCCATTATTCATCAGTACTTTTCATTCATCTCCCCCATTGGATTTTTAAGTTCCCTGAGGGGAGGATAGATGTGTTTTACTTCTACTTAACTCTCCCAAGTATAATGCTCTGTGATGAGGGTAATTCCATCAGCACTCCTCACTGGTGTAGTGGTAGTGTAAGGGGGACACAGAAATGCGTTTAGTGAAAAATAAAAGTATTTAGCCTAGTGACACATCGACATCTTCTGGACCACTTTAGCTTTGGCTGCTCGGCCATATAACGTAGCTTGAGCCGTGAGTTTCATAGCAGGATTTTGCAAGCCTCTGTTTAGCTGGGATCATGAGAACTGTCAGAGGCTGTGGATGTACTATTACCTGTTTTATTGAAAGCAGCTTTTCAAAAGCTGAATTCTATTCTTCAAGTCAGTCTTGATGTTTTCTCTTTGCCAGATCTGCTGTTTCGATGGCTGCCCACTGAATCAATCTAGGAGAAGTGTCTATTCATGGGCAACATTATCCCTCGTTTTGTTTTGTTTTCTGATAGTATTTACTGAGCACTTACTGTGTGCAGAGCACTGTACTCAACACTTGGGAGAGTACAAAATAACAGATACAGTCTCTGTCCACAGTTTCTTGGGCACTTACCGGCTGCAAAGCACTGTACTTAGCACTTCAAGGAACATGATACAATAGAGTTGGTAGACAGGTTTCCTGCCCACAGTGAGTTTAAGG
Source organism: Tachyglossus aculeatus (assembly GCF_015852505.1). Lineage (NCBI taxonomy): Eukaryota > Metazoa > Chordata > Mammalia > Monotremata > Tachyglossidae > Tachyglossus > Tachyglossus aculeatus. The sequence goes on along the minus strand of NC_052096.1, from coordinate 234,094 downwards.
TCTACAGGCAAAAAATGCGAATGGTTACTGTTATATTCTACTCTCCCAAGAAATGCTCTGCAAACAGTACATGCTCAATGAATATGATTGAATGAACGAATGAATACAGGGAGGGACCCTTTGATCTTACTGGGCTACTAGCGGCAATTCCACACTGATTGCATATCCCTTTCATACGCAGTCATTTCTTATTGCTTTTTCTTCCTGTCCTGTCCTTACCGATTGTCACCAGCATCCCTGATTCATCCTCTCTACTGCTCCTCATCTCAACCATCCTCGGCCCATTTTGCCCAATTGTCCCTTCGTTTGTTCAATCATTCATTCATTCAGTCATATTTATTGAGCACGTACTGTGAGCAGAAAACTGTACTAAGTGCTTGGGGGAGTACAATGCAACAGTAAACAGACACATTCCCTATCCACAACGAACTTACAGTTGGGGGGGGGGGTTGTGTGTTAGACAGACATTAATATAAATTAACAAATTACAGACATATACCTAAGTGCTGTGGGGCTGGGAGGAGGGAGGAAGAAAGGGAACAAGGCACGGCAATGAAGAAGGAGTGAGAGAAGAGAAAAGTGGGGGCTTAGTCAGGGAAAGACTCTTGGAGGAAATGTGTCTTCAGTAAGGCTTTGAAGTGGGGGAGAGTAATTGAATGTCAGGTTTGAGAAGGGAGGGCATTCCAGGCCAGAGACAGGATACGGGCAAGGGGTTGGTGGGTAGATAGACAAGACTGAGGCACAGTGAGCAGGTTAGCATTCGAAGAATAACGTGTTTGGGCTGGGTTTTAGTAAAAGAGTAACAAGGTGAGGTAAGAGGGGGGCAAGGTGATTGAGTGCTTTAGAGCAAACTGTGAGGAGTTTTTTGTTTGATGCAAGAGTGGATGGGCAACCACTGGGGTGTCTGAGTGGGGTGACATGTCGTGTACGTTTCTGTAGACAAATGCACTACGAATCAGAGAGAAGTATGGACTGTAGTGGGGAGAGACAGGAAGCTGGGAGGTCAGCAAGGAGGCCGATGCCATAATCCGGGAGGCATAGGGTGAGTGACTGTATTAACTCAGGAGTCGTTTGGCTAGATAGGATAGGGTAGATTTTAGTGTTGTTGTGAAGATGGGACTGACAGGATTTAGTGATGGACTGAATGTATGGGTTGAATGAGAGAGATGAGACAAGGATATTGCCAAAGTTTACTGGCTTCCTTTCCCATTCCCCTGGGAGTCCTATTGTGGGAGTGTCTCCATCAACTCACCCAGGCTCAGGGTTTCATTTCTTCTTCTCTTTATCGTCAGATCGGCCTCACTTGTATGACCTGTAACTTTTGATCTCTTAATGATAGCCACCCGTAATTGTCATTCTGGATAGTCCTACAAACAGACAGAGAGCCAGAAAGAAGCCTGCCCATTTTCCTGGCCTACTCACTTCAAAGGAAAGCCTAATAACACAAGGAGCCAGGCTCTGTCTAAGAAGATTGTAAGAAGGAAAATTAATCTACATGTGTTCTAATTGTTCTCACCTTTCACTCAACTCAGGGGCAGTGAGTTCAGTACAGATTCCACAGGCCCCTCCAAGAATAGCACAGACCATGTGGATATTGATACATTAATAGTGCTAATCTTTCCTACAGAGTTGATGCATCCACAGGATAGTACATGCAGACCTAGACTTATACAGAGTGGCATAGACTAATGCAGACAGGCAGAGACATATGTTACCCAACCAGCATCCATTCTGCTGCGGGGAACCCTTGTAACATGTCCACACACTGAATGCTCCGAGCTCATCGACTAGAGTTCCTGGTCTGGGAAGAAGCCACTGGGTGTAGGGGCCCGAAGCTTTTTTTTATATCAGGTAAAATATTAGTGGAATGTTCACCCAGCATGGTGAAGGTAAGGGCTATTAGTAGGGCTATTACCTGTAACACCTGGATAGGGGAATTTTTGCTAGCATCCCTCTGGGTTTTTGATCCATCCCTTGTCCAGGACAGGCTCCTAGGCGCCAGCCTTGTATGTATGCTGAGACTCAGACTGAACATAGCCACTAAGCATACTTCCTCAGATACAATGGTCTTCCAAATGGATCTCCTTCACTAAAATGTATCAATCCACTATGTATTAGCAGGAATGGAGATAATCAGAGGAGAGGAAAGTCCAGGAAGGAGGCAGGCCTCCTTCCTTTGTTTCGTTTTTTCCCCTTTAACCAATCAATCAATGAATTGCATTTATTGAGACTTACTCTATGCACAGCACTCTACTAAGGCCTTGGGAGAATATAATAGAATTGGCAGAAATGTTTCCTGTCCACAGTCAGCTTATAGTCTAGAGGGGGAGATAGACAATAATATAAATAAGTGGCTGTAATGCAGGAGACTAGCTCCAGGCAGATTCATTCTGGATTCAGAGAGATTGAAGAAAGAGAGAAGAGCTTTTGCCATGGGGTTCATATCACCTTTAATCTCACGGCCGCTGGTCGAGGTCCTCGTGCAAGGATAGCCACTATGGGTCCCTCTGTGGCAACTGTGGTAGATTCACACAGCAACCTGGTGGATTGAGCGGCCTGGAAGCACCACCTGCGACAGCTGAAGTCACGCAGACCACGCTGGGAGTCATTCATTAGGGGACAGTTTTCCTAGAACGTGCCTCTGGTAAGTATGCATGTAATCCCACCAACATTTCACCTTGCAGTGCTCATTTCAGGCCCTGCATTGTGGCAGTCCCTATTGTTCCTTTATTTCAGATTTATTCGACTTCACAGCTTTCACCTCCATGAAGCAGCAAATATTACAAGGCCAAGGTCACACAGCAGGCCACTGGAGGAATCAGAATTAGAACCCAGGTCCCCCGGCTCCCAGAGCAATGCTCTTTCCATGGGACCATGAGGTTTCACTTGCATGTGGAGGGGATTGTGAATCCCACCGTGGAATTCCAGATCAAAGAGCATTTGTTTTCCTTTGGTTTAGGCTGATACTGCATATCAGATTCTTACTTCACCAGAATGTCTTCACCGACTTCCTCGAGCAGTCTGGTCACTTTCCTATAATTGTTACTGCTGCCAGAATTGCCCACTCTGCCCCAGCCTTGGATCCAATACCCATGCTGGACAGCAGCGTCATGGATGAGAGTCAAGGGAGAATACTTGAGTTTACTGTGTGGAAGGCGGCTGTGGTAAACTAATTCCGTATTTTTATAATAATAATAGTAAAATGGCATTTATTAAGCACTTATTACGTGCAAAGCACTGTTCTAAGCGCTCAGGAGGTTACAAGGTGATCAGGTTGTCCCAAGGTGGGGGACGGGGGGGAGCTCACAGTCTTAATCCCAATCTCACAGATGAGGCAACCGAGGCACAGGGAAGTCAAGTGACCTGCCCAGAGTCACACAGCTGATAACTGGCAGAGCCGGGATTTGAACCCATGACCTCTGACTCCAAAGCCCGTGCCTTTTTCCATTGAGCCACGCTGCTTCTCTATGCATCCACTACCAGAACGACTGCAGATGGAGAGCGGGGCGTTATGGGAGAGACGTGTCCGTGGTTTCGCCATGGGTCGGAAACGACTCGATGGCACAAGACAAGACGAAACATGTGCTGGGGCAGGAAGAGCAGGGTTTTCCTGCGCAGGTTCGAATCCTACTGACCATGCCAAGTGTAATGCAGGAGCTTAGCTCCAAGCAGATTCATTCTGGATTCGGCCAGACCGAAGAAAGAGAGGGGAGCCTTTGCACTGGCGTTCATATCACCTTTAATCTCGTGGCGGCCGGTCGAGGTCCTGGTGCAAAGACAGCCCCCTTCCACGGGACATCCGTAGAGCATCCGCACCGCAACAGGTGTGGGGCGGGATTTTAGACAGAACCGGACAGAAGGTGGTCGTTTGCCAAAGGCTTATCTAATAAATCCTACATAAGTGTGGCGCAGTTAGAAATATACCGTGCATGAGCATTCATTCATTCATTCAATTGTATTTATTGAGCGCTTACCGTGAGCAGAAAACAGAGCAAGGAATTCTAGGTATCATAACAAAGCTAGGGATCCTGGATATCATAAAGCAAGGGATTCTGACTATTGCAGTATTCCATGGACACACACTCCTCCTCTCCAGTATCCTGGCCTTACAATCTACATGATTATCTTCCATGTAGATCCCTTGGCGAGGAAACTGGAACATTGCATCCAGATACCACAGCAACAATAAAGGCTACAACAACATACCAGGAGTCCCAGCGCTAAGCCAAGTACCGTAAGGATGGCAGTACACCACCCGAAAGTTAGCGAGTGCCACCAATTACCTATAGGGTCATAGGATAGTGCAGTGTTTCACTGCGTCTCTTGCCTTAAAGCTGTTAAAGCAAGGGATAGGTTATGATGGGCATCAGGAATATACACACAACATTCGGTGTGGAAAAACACACACACACCGCCCTGCACAGCTGGAAGAAGGCCCAGAACCATACGGTTCTGCAGGACCGCTTTGTGCATCTGGGCTACCTCATCGTTAAAGAACTTCTATAGTCTCACATAGCGGTGAGCCCCGTTAACGGAGAGGAAAGGGCGGCTGCATCCTAACCACTACTATATTAGTACAATCACTCAGCGTATCCTGACTGGATTACTGCATCAGCCTCCTTTCTGATCTTCCAACCTCTTGTCTCTCCCCAATTCAGTCTATACTTCACTCTGCTGCCCTGATTAGCTTTCTACATAAAAGCTCTGGGCATATCACTCCCCTCCCCAAAAGTCTCTAGGGGTTTCCTATCAGCCATCTCCCACAACCCACTCTTCTAGACTGTGATCCCATTGTTGGGTAGGGATTGTCTCTGTTGCCTAATTGTACTTTCCAAGCACTTAGTACAGTACTCTCCACATTGTAAGCGTTCCATAAATACGATTGAATGAATTGAATTAATGAATGAACCTTCATATCAAGCAAAAACTCCTCACTATTGGCTTCAAAGCTCTCCATCACCTTGCCCCCTCCTACCTTTTCTCCTTCTACATCACAGCCCGCATACTCCGCTTCTCTGGTGCTAACCTTCTCACTGTGCCTCGTTCTCCCCTGCCCCACCGTTGACCCCTGCCCCACGCCCTACCTGTGGCCTGGAATGCCCTCCCTCCTCAAATCCTCTAAAGAATCACACTTCCCCTACTGAAGGCTCACCTCCTCCAGGAGTCGTTCCCAAACTAAGGACTCCTTTTCTTCTGCTCCCCCTCCCCTCCCCATCACCCCGACTCACTCCCTTTGCTCTACCCCCTCCCTGCCCCACAGCACTTGCGTATACATGTACATATTTGTAATTCTATTTATTTATATTAATGATATACATAGATCTTTAATTTTGCTTATTTACATCGATGATATTGATGCCTGTTTACTTGGTTTGATGTCTGTCTCCCCCATTCTATACTGTGAGCCCGCTGTGGGCAGGGGTTGTCTCTGTTGCTGAATTGTACTTTCCATGTGTTTATAATAGTGTTCTGCACACAGTAAGCGTTCAATAAATACAATTGAATGAATATGGGACCCTATGATCTTCTGTCTACCTCACAGCCTAGGAAAATCCTTTGCACGTGTCGAGTCCAAAAACATCAAGTCGCAGGAACACAGCATTAAGGGTTTTTTTAATTGTAATACTTTATACAGATCCGTATGAAGGAGGACAGGCATAGTCTATTGCTGTTACAGTGGGCTCAACCTCGTCGCTGAAAGGTGGAAGAGGCATCTAGATATTGTCTGAGGTGGGCGTGGTGTTCTTTCACAATAACAACAGAAACTAGTGAAGTGTGACACCAATTATCGTGACTGACAGCAGGATGTGGCTGAAATTGACAACAGGGAAAGGGTGAGGAGGAAGCATGATTTAGGAAAACAGGCTAGATTAGTGCACAGTGGAGTCTGAATACAAAGGTAAGGCAGGCTAAGAGTTAGTTTCCACATTCCCCTCTTCGATGCCTTTACTGGCAACACCACAGAAAATTCTGTAGCAAACTCCCTTCTAGTTGCATCTGGACTGTGGCCCATCTTAAGCAGCTTACCTCCTCTTGCTCTCGACGCCACCCGATCCCTACCTTCACATAATAGGTGCAGGGACAGACCCCTTTCGTTTGATCACGAGGCAGCTTTAGGGCTCTATCTGAATGAGTCTTAGGATCTCTTTATCTCTCTGTGTTACTTTGTTCTTCTTTCTTGAGGGCAGGCAGAAACTATCGCTTCCGGCCTACTCACATTAGCAGGCTCCTGCATATCTTTACAGCAATACTTTAAAGTGAAAACAACAGAAAAAAGGACACAGGTCATCAGGACAAGGAGGATTCCCAAACCTAGGAGCTGGGGTTCTGTCTTAAACCATCCCTTCACATTGGGGAAACAAGACGTGAGAGTAGACCACAGTTCTCCCCTATCTTGGGAAATTTCACATGCTTCCTGTAACCCCTGTAAGACAGAGAGAATTGTAACACTGAGAGAAGCGTAAGACTTTGAGAGTTATCAGGGATGCATATAAAACAATGTGTACCACGGACAACACAAGTCCTCACTTTGAGCAGCAAGCAGCATGTCTAAAACCATACGGTTCTACAGGGCAACTAGGCCTGCACCCTCTT